>NC_063054.1:40898564-40913564 GCF_018812025.1 Megalobrama amblycephala | reverse complement strand
TTCTATTGTTCTGTCTATCTATCGTTCTATCGTTCTATCTCTAATGCTACCTATTGTTCTATCTATCGTTCTATCTATCGTTCTATCATTCTATTGTTCTGTCTATCTATCGTTCTATCTATAATTCTATCTATCGTTCTATCTATCGTTCTATCTATCGTTCTATCTATCTATCGTTCTGTCTATCTATCGTTCTATCTATAATTCTATCTATCGTTCTATCTATCGTTCTATCTATCTATCGTTCTGTCTATCTATCGTTCTATCTATCATTCTATCTATCTATCGTTCTGTCTATCTATCTGTCTATATCAATATCTATTTACTGTATATATATATATATATATATATATATATATATAAAATAAACATAATTTTTTAAAACATATTTAATTTTAAAAATAAGATATGTAAAAATATATTTTAAAATGTAATTCAGTATTTAGAAAACAATCAAGTCACTGCATTTGTAAATAACATTTATAATATATATTTATAATATATTTAAAATGCATTTATAATATATATATATATATATATATATATATATATATATATATATATATATATATATATATATATATATATATATATATATATATAAAATAAAGATTATAATTTTTTTCAGATGTTTGTAGCATAACTGACTGTATTTAGATTTACAGAACTGTTGGACATTTTTAAAACAAAATCACATGCTCTACTGTTTTCTACTGTGTTTGTTCGTAAACGGAGGACAAATGACCTCACACTTGTACTGAAGGTGACAGGAGTATGGAATTATGAAGTATGAGTTGTATTACATGTGAATTTTTAAAGCCTGTCTGTTCAGTCTTACCTGGACCCAGCAGAGGTAGAGACGGATCATCCCATTTACAGTCTAAACGGTCTTTACCGTCCTCCAGTTCACTGCCGGCCGCCGCGTTTCCATTGGCAACATTCTTGTCGCTCCGTCTTGTGAAAAACTTCTGCAAGCTGGTATTAAATCTAATAGAGACGCAGATCCAAAACAAAAGATTAGGAGCATCCACAGCTTTATACACCTTCAGGTTATGAGAATTTTCTTCCTGAGTGCCAACATTTTCCACTCTGGTATGACTAAAATTAAAACATCATTGTAATTAAACACCTCACTGATTACAAATAGCTATGATTATTTTTTATTATATTCTATACACTATCAAAGTCACAAGCGTGTGTATATATGATATGCAGGTGAAGAACGCTCACTTCATGATGATGATATATACAGTGTACATGAGCACCAGCACCAGACTCTCCCACCTGAAACACACAACGAGATTCACAGTCAAAACCAGACGTCAGATCTGATGGAGGTTTACAAAATCAGACTAGAGAGGAAAACGAAAAGAGACTCACCACACAATCTTTCCATCATAGATGAACTGATTCAATTCAAACAAAAAGATAATCAGTGCAGTTACAGTTTAGTTAAATAATATTTATCCCATCTTAATAGACGCTTTAGAGCAGATATTCACAAACTTTTTGATGTAAATATTTACTTAAAGAACCCCTGAGATTTTAAGTTAAGTATTTCAATAATTATTTAATGTCAGTTGACATGCAGGTAGACGAATAAATGATTATTTTTCTGCCTTTAGCTGATCATGCCTGAACCCCGCATTACTGGATGATGTTGTTAGAGTGTGTTTCATTTGAGACTCACCACAATTAGAGCAACTACAGACAATATGTAGAAGAAAGAATCACGGAAAACAGCCCACCAGGTCAGTAAGACCACCTACAGACATCAACACAAACTACTGTTAAATACATAAATCAATACACAAAGTTAAAGAATAATGAACAGTGGACACTGAATATGACCTGCGAATTGCAAAAAGAACAAAACAACAATGTGAAACAAAAAAATGGTTCAATATATAAACATCACATGACATGCATAATTCAGGCAGAGGCCTCCAGTTATCATCTCAGATATAAAAACAAATGCATTTTTAATCGTATTTTGTATAAAAACCTTTTGGCAATCCAATCAGAAGAATAAATATGTGCCAAGAAAAATCTAAGTAAAAAAAATACACTGCATTTGATCTTGAGAGAGTGAAAAAAATCACTGGAAATAGAAGGTCCAGTAGAGTGCATTGTATTATGAGAGGCATTATTCAGCGTAGCACAATTTGGCAAATGCATTGAATCTGACCACAAAGAAAAATGCACTCTTTTGTGGCTTTTCTTAAATTTTTACTCTTTAAAAAAAAGGATTCCTCAACCGTTCTTTGAAGCACTTTTAGAAAAGAATCATCTTATCAAGAACCATTTTAGGGTTTTTGAGGTTCTTTAGACTTTAAGCAAGTTCTTGATGTCTCATTACAGATTCTTCACATCAGTAGCTATGTATTTTATGTGCATTTTGGTATATTGCATAAAAAAACACTGGATGGAAACGGCAAAATGCGCATAAATTCTAAAAAATTATGCACTCATTTGAGTGGGATAAGCTTTTTATCCAATAAGAAAACGATTGAAACGCATTTACTGAATAAATTCCTCGATGTGCATCAAAAAAGTCATGTGACTTTTGGCATAACTGGATTAACCAGCAGAATGATGCACAGGCATTCTGAAATGCCTGAAGAAAGTCTGTCGTCAAAGTGGTTCAGTATAATTACATCCCAGAACTCTCTTACATGACTGTGTTTCCAAATAGCAGTCATCCGCCTCTGAAGGCAAGATAACTTTATTGCGTTTCGTCTGCACGCTCTGAGGCGCAGGTAATTTGTTATATACGAAATTATTATATACGGTGGCTTCTCCTACTGCAGCAACTTCCATTTTTCTTAGTGATATTTAACGGCAGTTTATCAGGAAGTGACGATTTTGTTTTCTTCATCTCACTGGATGGAAACTGTGCTTTATTCGCAAATGTTTTATGCAATATTCCAATTTTGCGTATAAGTTAAATTCGCAACTTTGAATGGAAACATTATAATGCACCATTATATAGATGGTTTTCTTATTTTGAAGTGTTGCTGACTTTAAGGCTACTGTTGGAGAAGATGCACACACACACCTGCCCGGCAAAGATCCCACAAACTCCTATGATGCAGAGGATATTGAAGACGGCAGAACCGACGATAGTTCCAACTCCAACATCACCGTGAGTGATGAAGACACCTGCAACACAGAAAGTTCCATGTCACAGTTTAGGGGTTTGTTCAAATTTGAACACTAATGATCTCAGAACACTGCAAAAAAAAAAAATATATATATATATGTTCTTCCTCAGTATTTTTGTCTTGTTTGAAGACAGTTATGTGACAAGTAAAATTGAAAGGGCTGCAAAGTTACAAAGAAACTCCCTGAACGCCTCCATAGTCTTGAGGTTTCTTCCTGGAACGAACACGTCAGAATATTCCTTATTTAAATAATTCCCACCCAAGGCATATGCAAAAAAAAGGGGCGGGGCCTGATTGAGTTAGTTAGTAGTGTGTTGAAACTGGTGATTATGGTAAGGGGCGGGACATTTCCCAAACAGGCTCAAAGCGCTTGACCAATCACAACACACTGGTCCAGCCGACCAATCAGAGCACATTGTGCTTTTCAGAAGGGAGGGGCTTCATAGAGACAGGAACTAAACAGGGTGTGTTTCCTGTACAAAGACGTAACTCGCTGCTTCACTACCATAGTACGATGCATCGTTGAAGAAATCAACTAGCTAGTCACGACTGTTTCCTGAAACAATATTGTCGCAATCTTGTCATTCAGCCACATTGGTGATGGAGTAATAACTTCTTTAAATTAATCCGTTTGAGATTGAATTAAAGGATTAGTTCACTTTCAAATTTACTCACCCCCATGTCATCCAAGATGTTCATGTCTTTCTTCAGTCGAAAAGAAATGAAGGTTTTTGATGAAAACATTCCAGGATTTTTCTCCATATAGTGGACTTCAATGGACTCCAAATGGTTTAAATGTCAGTTTCAGTGCAGCTTCAAAGGGCTTTAAATGATACCAGACGAGGAATAAGAGTCTTATCTAGCGAAACCATCGCTCATTTTCTAAAAACTGTATATGCTTTATAAACACAAATGATCGCCTTCCACGTGCTTCTGCTTTCCGTATTCTTCAAAAAGCTTACGCTGAATGTCCGTAGGATCATTTGTGTTTATAAAGCACATGCAGTTGTATTTTTTTTTTTGAAAATGAGCGATGGTTTCACTAGATAAGACTCTTATTCCTCGTCTGGTATCGTTTAAAGCTCTTTGAAGCTGCACTGAAACTGTAATTTTGACCTTCAACCGTTTGGTGCCCACTGAAGTCCACTATATGGAGAAAAATCCTGGAATGTTTTTATCAAAACCGTTTATTTCTTTTCGACTGAAGAAAGAAAGACATGAACATCTTGGATGACATGAAGGTGAGTAAATTATTAGGAAAATTTTATTTGAAAGTGAACTAATCCTTTAATGCAAGATTTTTGCTATAAATTACAGACATGGCATCCGAGGACAAATTCTCATTTTCTCAGGTATTTTGCTTTATTTCCAGATTCAATCAGAGGCTCGTTCTTACGGACTAGATCACGTACGCACATGCACACTCTTCAAAAATGGTGCTTAAAATCTCTTGACAAACTAAAATATGTAAATGACATGTATACAATTGAAATAAAAGATATACATTGTACTTAACGTCAGCTTGCTTATTTTGCTCAAGATAACGATTCATCAAGTCCACGTCATAAAAACAAGAAACTATGCTCGAGTGCTGTCGTTCCAACCATACATGTTCGTTTGAACGATGGTTTCGGGAAACACCAAATCATTGAACTAAGTTAGTTACGACAGAACTTGTGATGTTAGTTGGCTAATGATGCTTTTGGAAAACGCACTCCTGAGTGTTACTGACAGACTGGGAAGAGCTGCAACAATATGGGGAAAATAATGTTTTTGAACATTCAAGCATGAAAACTTATTCTAGTAGACCTACAAACAAAATCAAGACTTTGTAAAAGGGCATAATTAGTCCTCTTTAAAACAAGAAAAATTATCTGCCAATGGGCTCAGAAAAATAAACCTAATTCAAAGGGAAAACAAGATTATTTTTCTGACCCCAGTGGCTGATAGCTTTTCTTTCTTTCTTGTTTTAAGCAAAAACACTTCATTTTGATACATTTTTCTGAAAACAAGACTTTATCTTAAGTCATTTTGCTTCTCAGGTACATTTATCTTGATTGAAGAATGTTTGTACTGGAAAACAAGACAAACATACCGAGAAAGAACATCATTTTTTACAGTGAACAATGTGTGATGATTGTGACTGTAGGACTTTACCTATAACAGATGCGAAGAGCTCGGGCGCTGAGCTCCCCGCCGCCATGAACGTGGCACCAGCCACATCCTCGCTCAGATTCAGCTTCTGCAGAACACAATAACAGCAGACAGTTCACATCCAACAAAGCCTTTGGCACAAACACCGCCCAAAACTGGAGCAGTATGTTTAATGAGCTTCTGAAAGCCTCAAAGTGGGTCAGAGGAAGAACAGTGCGGATTCTGCTGCTCTCATTGTACAAAGGTATTACTCGGATGAAATGGGAATTCATTGGGATCGTTTCTGTGGGATTTGAACAATCCTACCTCACAGATTTTCTCAAGAGACATCACAAAGTAGTCATCGCACACGATCGCCAGGGCCAAGAACATGTAAAGAGCCTGTAAGAAGACAACAGAAGATCTCTGGTCAGACTTCACCACCTCAACTAATCGCAAAAGAGATTTCATTAATATCTCACTTATTTCTCCTAGATATAAGTCTGCTGTAAAAAAAAGACCCCAGAAGAGATTGCAAAGAGGTCTTAATCTGAGCTCAGATTCGCCAATTCAAAAGTCATTTCTCATCAAATTCTCCTGGACCAAATGATCAGACATTCATTTTGCAGTTCTGTAATTTTTTGACCCAAAATAGATTCTTTGCAAGAGAATATGTGAATGCTAATGCTATTAACTATGCAAATTCGATTTTGTGCATTGTGCATTCTGAAGTGTCAAACTTTCATGCAATTCATTACATCTACATTTAATCATTTAGCAGACACTTTTATCCAAAGCGCAGTGGTGTATAAAGTACTCGAAAACCATACTTGAGTAAAAGTATAGATATCTTACCAGAATATGACTTTGGTAGAAGTTAAAGTTGCTGTTTAGAATGTTATTTGAGTAAAAGTTTTAAAGTATTTGATATTTTTTGTATTGAAAGTAAAAGTACAAGTAAATGTAAAATACAAAATATTATTAAAAATTGTTCTATACACAGTTTGAGCAGCAAGATTGTGTTCAGTTTTAACTCTCTTACATTTTGTTTCTTTAAAAATTAAAAAAAATGGCTAAATGTTTACTGTAATTTTTATACATAAATACTAATATATTAATTATACATTGATCATTCATGTTAATTCATAGTGCATTATAACTAATGTAAGAGACAACTTTAATATGTTAAAATGTAAATGTTGAAATTAAAAATGAACAATACTTTTATTAACCTTATTTAATGTTACAAATGTACTCTTATTGTAAAATGTTACTATTTCATATAAATCCAAACAGTCATGCTTAAATTACCATCTTTACACACAAAGGCATAGCATGGGTCTATTATATGTATACTTTCACACATTATTTGGCTCTATTTTAGAAAAATTGATGATTATCTATAATCAAAATATGTGTTTCAGTGCCGATAAAAACTGAAATCGAATAGGCTACATTTCTGATTTGTTATGCTTCTGTCGCTGTATGATGATAATACAGTTTAAATATGCAACTTTGCTGGATAATGAATGCGTAACAGCGAACAAATAGATATAAACTAATGCAAATGAATGGTAACAATCGTGGCATACAGTTGTTTTGGTTTTTTTGTCACATTGTTTTAACCGCTTGAGGTACTACTAATGTTAGCATCCTCTCAGCCTCGACGGCAAACATACTGTTCTCCACTAATGCAGCATCTAGTCAACAAACTAATGACTTTATAGTGATATGAAAACATGTACTGTAGTGTACACTGTATAACATACCGTTTTGTTGTCCGTTTTAAATCGTTTTTGAAGTGACCCGTTCTGTGCAGCGCGAAGCCTCACATCACGTGTCAAAACAAACTCTACGAGGCATCAGTGATAGTTTTTATTTCGCCTCTAGAGGTCGCTCTCGTAATGTCTCGTAATGACAGTGCACTCTTCTCAGCCGCTCCAGCAACGGACCCAATGTAACGAAGTATTATTACTTCGTTACATTACACCACTGCCAAAGCGAGTTAAAAATGAGCAATTTAGTATCAAAATTCTAAGTTTAAGCTATACTTGTTTTTATTTTTGCCTTGATTTGTGGTTTAAGTGCTTTAAGTCATGGCAGAGCAACAATTTGAAGTTAGTAAAAATTGGTTAAACTGTCAATGTTTATCAGTGTTGTTATTGTTAACTATTAAACACTGGTTTCATTAATTGAAAGAAAATTAAATATAAATATTAGATGTAAAATGAAAATTTGAAATACTGAAATAAAATAAGTTAAAGTATTTAATTTACTAAAACTAAAATAATAATAAATTAAATCTAAATGGAAATATTATACAAAAAAAACAAGAAAATGACAAAAGCACATAACAAAATTACTAAAAATTTAGCTGAAATATAAAACTTAAAATATAAAAATTGTTCTTCAATCATTATTATTCTTATTCAAAATATTAATAAATAGTAACACTGTATATAAATCAAGGCTGTAACCATTTCTTAAACTTTTTATTTTTTATTTTTTAGAAAGCATAAATAAATAGAACAGAGAAGGAAATTGAAGGTCCAATTTTAGTTGGGAAATAATCATTTTGAACTATTTGCAAACAATTTTTGCATTTATTTGCATTAAAATATGTACACATGTACTTTTATTTGTATGCCTAACATGTCAAAACCGTAAAACGTGGAATTCACGCTCTGCTTCTGTGAACAGTAAACCACGCCTACTTTGATTTGATTGGCCACCTCAATCATTTTGGCATTGATGAGCGCTGTCAAAGTCCCTTTAAGACAAGTCATTTCGCTCGGCGGCCATCTTTGAAACGCCTCTCGGGCCAACCTTGCGATTAAATTTCATATTTGAAATCACCAATGAAATCTAACAACAACCGGCTCATAAATTTAGTTTCTAAACGCTCGAATCATGACAAAAAAACTGTATTTTTCAGGCTGGATCAAGCGAATGCGCATGCGCAGACCTAAATGCGCGTCTCTTCGGAGGCGCGCGTCTGACTGTTTCTATAGAAACCGGTGATTCTAACGGCCGCTGCAGTGACGCGATGACTTTACTAGTCGGCGATTGGCTCTTATTTAGAAGGCGGGACTTATTCCGCCATATTGCGCGTTACACTTTCTCCCATTCAAAACAATACGAGTGACACGACTTGTGTTATTCTATAGTCTTTGGCGCTGTTAGACCGCTGAGGCAGACCAGACTAAAAATGTAACTTTTTAACCTTTTTGTCATCCTAACAACCTACAGAGCGCTGCGTAATGAAGTGCAACAGAGCAGAGAAACAATTTCAAATATTGGGGGGACAATTTGGCCATTTCCAATTATACACCACAAAAATACACCTATACAATATATGCAAAAGGTCATGCTTGCAATGCTTCTGACCTTACTATATGTCAACTATTGATCCAATGTGTCTATTTTCAGAGTTTTAGAGAACCACATGAGACAAAACCTCTGAGCAATGAAATGTTCCACTGAGGAGGCCTGCTGTTTATGATCGCTGTCGGCTCCAGAATGTTGTCTTTCCTCCACTGAACCCGTTTCCTCCTGTGAATGCACAATATGTCCTTGCGCTCCAAGTCTGACTGCTCCAAACCGCTGGATTCACATCTGCATTCACTGCAAACCCTTTCCTCGTCTAGCTTAATGAGCCGTTCACCCAATAAAAGCCACAATTCGAAACCAAAGTAAAGGCAAGCAAATGCTATGATGACCTTCAGACTGCCTCATAACATAGGTCGTACACTTCACGTTTGTTTACTTGTAGTTATAAAGGTTATTTCACCTAGAACGTCGTACTTTTTCCACCCCTATAATCAAACATGCTGCTTTTAACTGTAGTGGACAAAAGTGATGCCCGGTCTAGGAAAATTGACATCATCCTTTATTCAAGCATTATTAAAAAAATGTTAAAGGTTTTGTAAGCATATTGTGTAGTTGTGCTTGGAGTCAATTGTTTTATCTGTGATAACGCAATGAAACATGCCATATTCTGCAGACATCATTTTTGGCCAGGCTGTCATACAAAGACAAAAAAAAAGAGAACCAATGAAATATTAATAATAAATGATTATGTTGTAGTCAATGCTCTCTATAATAAAGCCTGTAGCTAAAGCTTTTAAAATAAAATTTAGACAAAAACAATTTGAGCAAGACACTCCAGGTGAACAGGGTAAAACTTTTAACTAACAGACATCCTTTAATTACAACACATTAAAACAACTTGTTTTGCATTACAAGTTTTCTGAAATGTTATGTTTAAATATGCAAATGGTGCATTGTCTAATTAAATATGCGCTCATTTGCATAAAACTCCAGAACAGAAATCTGAACAGTCTGGTTCAGAATTTCATTTTGTTGGCATTAAAGGTTTTTACAAATATCTATATTGTTTTAGAAGATACTGTCAACAGCCATAAAAAAAAAAGTTCACCATATTTTTAGGAAATATAATTTTATATAAATCAGGTGAATGATATATGAAGAAACCCTGCTGTAAAAACCTTCAGAATAGAAAGTTTGGTGTATGTAAAGCTGCTAAAGAGGAGATTTCTGACTCAAACTTTAAAGATATGTACTATAACTGAAATCCATAGACACAGATAAAGTGTAATAAAATACATACATGTAAATTTTGGATGTTTTCTTTGCACAAATCTGAAAAAAAAGCTAGTTAGCCCAAAATTCCCCTAAGAACTACAGTAAATAATCCATGAGAAGCAATATATAAGTGCCAATGAAACTTACTAACATCCATCAGATGATTTTTCACAAGTGTTTTACTGACTGTTGAATAATAAAAAAGCATAACTTCCCTTGATGAGAAATGACTTCACAGTAGCAAAGCATAAATTATAGTTCAGCATTTCCATGATCAATTCCAGCCACAGGGGGCACCAGAGGACTAACAGAATTCCCATCCGCAGCACGTCGAGAAGGTTTGTGTGAATGCATAATTCAGACCTGAGCTGTGCATGATGCCAAACATTAAAGCGTTAGAGAATCAGCGTTACATAACCACGGGAAGATTTTAACTGTGCTGCTCGTGGGTGATGGAGTTAAATCTAGTCATATTACCATTAGATTAACCCACACCGTAAGATCCAGCTGAAAAAAGCACAGAGCCGCAGGGTATTAAATCATGACAGGGCGGCAGGTGTGAATGTGTATCATTACCGTGACCGATTTCTCTTCTTTATTCCTTCACAAAACTTCAAAAAATAAATAAATATCTAGTCACTTGATGTTCTGAGGAAAGAGAGATAAACAGACTTTCTTACCGCTATAATATGTAGCAGTACAGCTCCGCTCTTCCGTTCGGCATTGGTGAAAACATCATCTGGAAATTCACGGATGGCTGTAAGGAACACAAACACACATTTACATTCATGCATTTTAACCAAAGCAAATTATGGTGGATTCAAACCGAGCTGAGGTGTCATGTTTTCTGAATGACTTTACATAAAACACTCCATAATGAACAAATACACACAGACACACACCATCCGCTGCAGAAATGTTCAACATAAAGCCAATCTGATTTCCTCATATCTGCACATACTGGGAAGTGAATCTGAATATATGACGGAAACTTTCCCTCTCTCTTAAAACAGTCAAATGACACATTCTGATTATAGAATCTTCATAACCATCATAATCGTCTAAAAGAGAAAGCAAGTGTTAACTAACACATCACAACTACACGAGAATAACGCTGTTTTTTGTGTGTGTCCCTTTAAATGCAAATGAGCTGCTGCTCACGGCCCCCTTTCCAGAAGAGGGCGGAGCTTTAACAGCTCAACAACAACAAAGCTGGAGAATCTCACGCAGCCAAATTGTTCAACAACTTTTAGAATGAAACTGGATGTTTCTGAATGGTAAGTTGATAAATTTTTGTAGTTGCTGTGGAGTTGATTCACTAGCATGTGCCGTCATGTTAATCTTTTGTGCAAATCCCCCATGGATGCATAGTGTAGCTGTTCGCCAAACAGAGCCAGTCACACCAGGCTAATGTTTATGATTGCTATCAAATGCTGTGAATGGTCTAATATTTTTTTTCCAAAATATCGCTCAGACAGAAACGCTCCTTTTTTAGCAATCGAGCTTGCCAGGGTCAACTTGCAGGCTATCCAAGCTAACAAGACTCTTAATAGTGTTCTGTGCTCATCTGTGCAGCCAACCACAGAACAATTAGCATGCTTTGCTCAAACTTTTGCCATGGCGTTAGAACTGGTACATCGTTTTCAATTGTGAAAACAAAATGGCGGCACCATGGGTGGAAATCAGGGTTGCCAGGTTTTCACAATAAAACCCACCCAATTGCTACTTAAAGGTGCCCTAGAATTAAAAATTGAATTTATCTTGGCATAGTTGAATAACAAGAGTTCAGTACATGGAAATGACATACAGTGAGTCTCAAACACCATTGTTTCCTCCTTCTTATATAAATCTCATTTGTTTAAAAGACCTCCGAAGAACAGGCGAATCTCAACATAACACCGACTGTTACGTAACAGTCGGGATCATTAATATGTATGACCCCAATATTTGCATATGCCAGCCCATGTTCAAGCCATTAGACAAGGGCAAAACGTCTGGATGTGCACAGCTGAATCATCAGACTAGGTAAGCAAGCAAGAACTATAGCGAAAAATGGCAGATGGAGCAATAATAACTGACATGATCCATGATATTTTTAGTGATATTTGTAAATTGTCTTTCTAAATGTTTCGTTAGCATGTTGCTAACGTACTGTTAAATGTGGTTAAAGTTACCATCGTTTCTTACTGTATTCACGGAGACAAGAGCCGTCGCTATTTTCATTTTTAAACACTTGCAGTCTGTATAATTCATAAACACAACTTCATTCTTTATAAATCTCTCCAACAGTGTGTAATGTTAGCTTTAACCACGGAGAACTATCAAACTCATTCAGAATCAAATGTAAACATCCAAATAAATACTATACTCACATGATCCGACGCATGCATGCAGCATGCATGATGAACATCTTGTAAAGATCAATTTGAGGGTTATATTAGCTGTGTGAACTTTGTTTATGCACTGTATAACTGCACTTATAGTCAAGAGCTCGGGGGGGGAGGGAGCACGCGATTTAAAGGGGCCGCAGCCTGAATCGGTGCATAGTTAATGATGCCCCAAAATAGGCAGTTAAAAAAAATTAATTAAAAAAAATCTATGGGGTATTTTGAGCTGAAACTTCACAGACACATTCAGGGGACACCTTAGACTTATATTACATCTTTTGAAAAGACGTTCTACGGCACCTGTAAAACTAGCCCAAAAGTAGCCCAATCGCATTTTAGGAGGGGGTAAAATTGCATTCCAGGGGTAAAATCTACGTTTTTGGTGGGGTTCCCCTGGTAAAATTAGCATTCATCTTGTTTGGGGTCGCTTCAACCCATGGACATGACAAACAACCCCTGGCAACAGTGTTAAAGTAGCCCAATTCTGCAGGAAAACCAGTGGAAACGTGCAGATTAAGGGCCAGTTATATCATAATAAGATCCTCTTCCTCTTCCAGCTCGTTTTTTCACGTGCTTGCAGAGAAAGGCTTACCAAAACAAAGTTACTGGGTTGTCCTTTTTCACGTTTTCTGGGTTGGTAGATGCACAGGGGACCCAATTATAGCACTTAAACATGGAAAAAGTCAGATGATATGTCCCCTTTAAAGGAATGACAA
Source organism: Megalobrama amblycephala (assembly GCF_018812025.1). Taxonomy (NCBI): domain Eukaryota; kingdom Metazoa; phylum Chordata; class Actinopteri; order Cypriniformes; family Xenocyprididae; genus Megalobrama; species Megalobrama amblycephala. Next base: position 40,900,559 of record NC_063054.1, on the reverse strand, counting down.
CACTTAGATGTAATAAATAAATAAATGACAAAACTGTGATGCACACAATAAATAAATAATAAAACCGAGATGCAAAGAATAAATAAAGAGCGAAAGGAATGACAAAACTGATATGTACAGTATAAATAAATAAACAAACAAACAAATAAATAAATCCGATTTAATATTGTATCAAGGTCAAGTTGAGTCCATTGCATTGTGGGATACAGCATTCTTCACAGTGTGCTCTGGTTGTGTACCGCACAATATAGTAGGTCATTCAGATATTCAATGCAAACAGAACATTCACAATCTGTGCACAATGCAAAAAAGTATTATGGTAGCACGCTATTCCAACCACAACCCTCTTCCACAGGGATAATCCTGTGCAGCAGGAGGTCATTATAAATGCCAGAACATGCAAAAGCAGCCCAGCCCTCACCATGAGTCAACACTGTCTGCTCAGCCGGCTCTAAGAATAGCAGCATATAGATTAAACTCCTGGACAGGTGAAGGTGACTTTTATGCTCCATTTCAGGCAATGGATTCATTAGCCTGCCGCTCATCATGGTGTGCTCTTAATTTTTGGAGGAGAACACATCAATATTCCTCGTCTGAAAACACGAGCAAGGACAGCGAAGGGATGCAACGATTAGAGCTTCATCTTACATGATCAATAAATCATCTGTCTGTCTGTTTTCACACTGGCAATGGCTATGAACACACACCTTTATAATGTGATTAAAGCAGTGCTGTTAAACTGGAGCTTGTGTCAACAGAACACTCTGATTATGGTAATGTGATTAAGCTCAGAATTAGAGTAACAATAATCACAGTGAAATCCAGAAACAGAACAGCTTTACGTGACAAGGCATCGTGTGATTTTAGGAGCATTTCCAGCAAAACAAAGTGCCCTAGAACCAGTGAACATTTAGCATTTAAAGCAAGTTATTGAAGTTATTCAAGTGAGCAGCAAGAACAATGGCAGTAAAACAACCACATTTCATAGCAAATAATCGAAAAATGCCACATAGCATGTAAACAGAATTAAAAGAGATGTTCAAAATGCATACTACAACACTATTCTTTCTATTTCTGCAGTATATAGTGCTTATAAAAGTGCACTTCATTCAAAAATTAGGGGTCGATACAGTTTATTTCTCTCATTCGCTTGTATTGTGCATAATTTTAGTAATTCCCGCAGGTTTTGCACTCACAATAGAAGCGCACGCACCACTGATCTATGTAAGTGGCGCTCTCAAGCCACCGCTCAAACAGCTCGCAAGCTTCTTTTTCACGGCTTATTGCGCTTAAACGGTCAAATACATACAAAATTTTGTCAAAATGCCCGTTTTGACGAGCATTCAGGAAAATACAGTCAGTTTTGAAACATGTTGCGTAACAGTATATTGGATCCGTGCATAAGCTCTTAAAGTGACAGCAGCCTAATATTCCTGCTGCTTTCTATCATGTTAATTAGTCAGCACCACATAGTAGTTATGTCTGTTGTACTGAGATAAAAGTTTAAAGTTAAGATATAAACACTGATGTCTACAGTAGCGATCAAAATAGAGCAAACAACCTTTTGAAACGAACTTGGCACTTCTAATAATGATATCTCAATTACATCTTATGCCATTAGGTGGCGACAAGTGACTGTTAAAAATGTATTTGTCATTGAATCATTCATTCAAAAGATTCGTTCAAAAACACTGATTCATCCGGTAATGAATTCATTCAAAACCAATTTTAAACAATAATTCATTTAAATAAATCAAACATTTTTCTAGCAATTAGAGTCCAGCAATTAATATTTTGTCAAAACCTCTAGTAAATTACATGTTATTTTAGTTTTATATATTCAGAATCGTGATCTCTGATGTTAATCAAAGAACAAAAGACAAAGAGAAAAGTTTATTAAATGAACATTTATTAATAAGTTTAATAAATAATAATGAAATAATAAACATTTATTAAATTGATTATTAATTAAGGTTCACCTTTTGATTATTATGT
>NC_063054.1:40808564-40893564 GCF_018812025.1 Megalobrama amblycephala | reverse complement strand
TCACATGAACGCTCGCTCAACACTAAAACACATGGCTTCTGTCCTGCTCCAGCAGTGTGGAGAGCTGGATCTGAACCAGAACAACTGCCCTCAGTCTCATGACAAACAAAATGGGTTTTTCTTTTTCCATGATACCAACATTTTAGGCAAAAAGCAGCTTGTTAAAAGTCCAGAGTGTATCCGCACAGCCATAACACACTTACATAACACAGAGCAAACATCCCCACAGAGAGAAATTACATCATTTCATAACTCTGACTCTTCTGAATACGGGACAACTATGAAGAATTATTACATGACTCGGATGTCATATCACTTCACACTCTCTGTAACCATTATGAAATAGTTTGGTCAAATCAACCCATATATTGCAGCCTCAGCTGCCTTTCTTTCAGCTCCAACCAGTCTGGTCATTCTCCTCTGACCTCTGACCTCAACAGGGCATTTTCTACCACAGAACTGACGCTCACTGGATACTTTATCTTTTATCATTCTCTGTAAACCCTAGAGATGATTGTGCGAGAATTTGAACTTCAGCAGTGCGTCTTTGTCATGTCTACATGCCTAAATGCATTGAGTTGCTGCCGTGTGATAGGCTAATTAGATATTTGCATTAAAGAGCACTTTTTGCACTAATAAAGTGGCCAGAGACTGTATGTGTGTGTGTGTGTGTATATATATATATATACATATTTTTTATTTTATTTATTTTTTTTCAATCACGTTATAAACTACCTTGTAAAATACATAAAATAGAAAACAGTCCTTTTAAATTGTAATAATATTTCACAATATTACTGTTTTCACTGTATTTCTGAATTATTTAAATATGTGGAAAAAAATCATATATACATATAATTATTAATATATAAATATTATTTAAAATTGACTTTAAAATATGTAAAATAAAATACCAAATATATATGAAATTTTATACACAATTAATATACACATAATAATATTACACATAATAATATTTAAAAATATATATGGTATGTTTTTAAATATTATTATGTGTAATATTATTTATGTGTATATTAACTGGTATTATATTTTACATATTTTATAGTCAATTTTAAATAATATTTATATATTAGGCAAGCCTAACATATATATATATATATATATATATATATTATAAGATATTTAAATATCATTTGAATCTATGAGATTTACATATTACAAATATAGCACAAAAAATGTTTACAGATATCTTGTAGATAAATTAACCACGCACGGCACCGAATTACAGTTTGCAGTATAAGAGACAAACATAAACTGATTGCACCATGAAAATGAAATTAGATTTAAAATTAATTTGAAAATAGTCATAACCTGCTGATAACACCCTAGCAACATGATACAAGGCTCAGCAGCAACACACGCATGGGCAAAAATTTGATATTAAATTTGATATCGTTTGATATTAAAGCTGCATTGTCAGAAACAAGAAAATGAGGCCATGAAGAAGGTGAAGAAGAGAGAAACAGGATGTCATCGCGTTTGCACAACATGCTGAAGAAGAGAAGGAAGGAGTAAACTGTAATCTTCAGAGATTACAAGATTTCCAGCTTGTAATCTTGTCAACTGGCACGCTGCAACTCAGATTGAAAACTTACTGGCAAAAGGACGAGGTGAAAACGACAAACTGAGAGCTGCAGATTCAGAGGTGTGCCGTTATTGGAGTTTCACAGATAAGTGTTTTTGCATTTCAGAATGAAATTAACTGAAAGAAAAATCCTGAGTGTACGGCATTCACTTGAAGCCAGCTTCGTGTGTTTTCTTTGCTGGATGATCGAACAGTCAAAAAATAATTAAAAATGCAAAAACTGAAATAATAAAAATAGCTGACCTGGAGCTCACATACAAAGATGAACCATAAGTCACAAACAAAACCTCAAAAACCTCCTTTATTGGCATTGATGGTTCCACACTCTAAAAAAACAAAAATTTCTGGGTTATTTGGCAACCCAGTTCTGGGTAAATATTGTCCCATCACGTCTGTCAGACATTTAAAGGTGCCCTAGAATCAAAAATTGAATTTATCTTGGCATAGTTGAATAACAAGAGTTCAGTACATGGAAAAGACATACGTTGAGTTTCAAACTCCATTGTTTCCTCCTTCTTATATAAATCTCATTTGTTTAAAAGACCTCCGAAGAACAGGCGAATCTCAACATAACACCGACTGTTACGTAACAGTCAGGATCATTAATATGTATGACCCCAATATTTGCATATGCCAGCTCATGTTCAAGCCATTAGACAAGGGCAGAACGTCTGGATCTGTGCACAGCTGAATCATCAGACTAGGTAAGCAAGCAAGGACAATAGCGAAAAATGACAGAAGGAGCAATAATAACTGACATGATCCATGATAACATGATATTTTTAGTGATATTTGTAAATTGTCTTTCTAAATGTTTCGTTAGCATGTTGCTAATTTACTGTTCAGTGCGTTTAAAGTTACCATTACTGTATTCGCGGAGACAAGAGCCATCGCTATTTTCATTTTTAAACACTTGCAGTCTGTATAATTCATAAACACATCTTCATTCTTTATAATCTCTCCAACAGTGTAGCATTAGCCCGTTAGCCACAGAGCATATAGCCTCAAACTCATTCAGAATCAAATGTAAACATCCAAATAAATACTATACTCACAGGAATCGATGTATGCATGCAGCATGAATGACGAACATCTTGCAAAGATCCATTTGAGGGTTATATTAGCTGTGTGAACTTTGTTTATGCACTGTATAACTACACTTATAGTCTAGAGCTCGGGAGGGCAGGGAGCGTGAGATTTAAAGGGGCCGCGCACTGAATCGGTGCATAGTTAATGATGCCCCAAAATAGGCAGTTAAAATAAATTATTAAAAAAAATCTATGGGGTATTTTGAGCTGAAACTTCACAGACACATTCAGGGGACACCTTAGACTTATATTACATCTTTTGAAAAGATGTTCTACGGCACCTTTAAGTTTCATGATGATCATTTAAGTTTCAGTTTTGTGATCTAATGTTTGAAAGAGTTTCAAAATATAGTGTGAGATCGGTGTTATAAAAGGTAATATAAGAGAGTTATATTTGTCTATATTTGAATATAAAACTTTGCCAAAATAATTAAAAGATTAATGACATAATTTTGTTTTTGAGAAAAATATGGGTTTTGAAAACAAAGTAAAATGTCATGGGGTTCTAAATTAAGAGTTCTGTTTAATTTTTTTGTCATGTCTATTTTAAAGTCAGTCCAAAAATAAATCGAAAAAGGGCAATAAAGTAGCACTGGCTGTGCATTCGTTTGGTGGGAGGTGAAATTCCATTAGCCATGACAAGTCTGCTGTTTTCCCACGGAAATGGGTTACTTTTACACTGTTGCTGCAGGTTGTTTTTTAAGTCCGCCCCACCCCAGAACTCGACTTTTACCCCTCAGCATGCAATTTTTACCCCCCAGAACTCGACTTTTACCCAAGTGGAAACCTTCCTCTGTTTCTCTTGAATCCAATACGGAAGTGACTTGAACTACAATTCATCGACTGGCCACTAGGGACAGGCTCCATGTTTACAGCCTGGTACAAATTGTGGTTTTGGTCTATATAGCTCATTTTGCCCTTCATGACAACTGTGAGGGGGGTGAATTTTTTTATAACTCATCCGTTTAAATTCTATTAAACCTTAAAGTTTGCATAATAAACAAAATGACGTCACAGACACTACGTCCATATTTTTTACAGTCTATGTTTTTTACCCCTCAGAATGCAATTTTTACCCCTTGGAACTTGATTTTTACCCAGTTTTTACCTCCTGGAACGCGATTAGGCATGAGGGGGTTCATCATTTGTATTGACAGTAAAAATAATCCAAGAGCTGAGTTATAGAAAGACTACCCAGCACCTGGGTAAAAACATTAAAAAATAATCCAATAAAATGACCTAAGAGGCCAAACCAATTTTGGGTTAAAAAAAAATAACCTAGCATTTTTTTAGAGTGCATGAAGAACCTTTAACATCCATGGAATCTTTCCATTCCACAAAAAGTTCTTTAAAGTGGGAAAAGGTTCTATAGATTATTAAAATGTTCTTCACAATGAATTTCTATGATTATTAATGATCATGTTGTTTTCTTAGCAACATACTAAAAGCCAAAACTCGGTCAGAATCAGTTGTGAGGATCAAAACATTGCTGTCTCAGATGCAGCAGTCACTGTCTGACTGCTCTACTACAATTTTATATTTATGCTAAATTAAATGTTTGAATCTGAAAGAATATATCACATTCATACTACTAACACAGGTAAAAATATCCTTTGAATATGCTTGAAAATTAGTTTAAGTTCCACAGTCATAAAGACGAGCGACATCAAACAGATTCTCTTTTGAATTATGCCTGACTTAAAAATTTATAAAGCTCAACAAACAGAACATCCACGGCTAAAATTAGATTTTTAATTTGGGTTTGAGAGAATTTAATGAGAACAACCGCAGTCGGAATAACAGCCGTAAGTCCAGGACAGAGTGCACTCCGAAGAAAACGAGTGTCAGCTAAACGCAGGCCTTTCTCTCCGGACCAAAGCTGATTAAAACTTCCGCAAGTGAACAGCAAAGTCACATTAAACCTTAAATCTCACTGGAGTTACAAAAAAACAGCCTGACATGGAGTTCAAATCTCGTCAAAGCTCTTAGTACACACTTCTGAGAAGTTTTCCATCTGCTGATTAACCAAAAAAACAGATGATAATTCCTGGTGGGTCATTAGTGGCATCGAAAAGAACCTAAATTTAGTCCTCAACTCTGAGTCCAACAGCGCTGGCACATCAGCACATGACACCACGCTTGAATACAACCATCTGAACACACATATGATCATTGACACCCATCACTCACTCGTTTCATTTGCTCCGGATGAATATCGTTGGTGTTACGGGGCTTGAATACCAGCGTAGAACTGTATGTATTGCGCATAATTTTACTCATTCCCACAGATTTTGTTCTCACACCCAAAGTGCGGCACACATAAAGCCGCCTCTCAGTACTAAATTGAGTTCTTTTTCCGCTGCTTATTGCACTTGAACAGTCAAATACACGCCAAAATGCTGACGAGTATTCATGTAAATACAGTCAGTTATGTTGTAAGTGAATGTAAACAGCTGAGAAAGAAAACGCATGTGTAACAGTATAATGGATCCGTGCATCAGGTCTTAAAGTGACAGCAGCCTAATATACCTGCTGCCAAATTATGAGATAATATTAAAAATCTGTGTAGCAGTTTTTTTCCATGGTATCAAAGTCAAAATTGTGGCCAGTGAAAATGCTGAGTGGCTAGTAAATTTGAAAAACCACTAGCCACAGTGACTGGAGAGCAAAAAGTTCATGTCAAACCCTGCATGATCCATACAAAAAGTGAAAATGGGGAAAGAAGTTTGATGTTAAATGACAACCATTGTTGGAAACGAATTATAAAAGAATCACTGAATCATTTTAAATCGACAATTTATCATGCATTAGTGTTCATCCACTTTTTCCGAGACATGTTTTCCAGAAGTATTTTTTTCCCCATAGGAATTTTAAAAAAGCATTATAATCCATGAACCAAACTAACCAGCTACAAGGTGAATCATAACATTACAAACTTTGATTCGAAGCAAAAAAGCACTGTGAACTTAGCTTGAATGAGGTATATGTATATTGAATTTGTATATGAATATATATACAAATATTTCAATATTTTGACAGCATAGAGAGATGCAAATACATCATTTGCAGTGCGTTATGGGAGTGAACATTCCCTGCAAGCTGTTTAGGCGCGATTTGCTCGCTGCAACTATATCCAATTGGTGGATTTTTCTATTCAGCATCATGGGTATTGTAGTTTTTCATTGCTTAAAAAAATAAGCTGAAATAATGCAAACGGATGACTTCAAGCCTTCAACTAAAGCATATGCCATTGATGAACAACCCCAAAACTCACAGTCGGTCTGTTTTTAAAGGTTGATAAGTTATCATTAGAAAACTATTCCCCTGTGGAGAAAATGACTGGAGTTTTTATTTCCAGAACCCGACTGTTGCTCTCTATTATGCTGAAGTATTTTTACCACCAAACCTTCACGCCCAGATCATTTGTCTGCTGCTGCGGATGTTTTTGCAAGAGATGCAAAGAACGCGATCTGCTCTCCGAAGACATCCGATGATGTCGTCTCACCTGGCTCCGTGCAGTTTTTCTCCTCCGTCGCATTATCATGTGTAGATGACATCAGCCGTCGCCCCCAGTGGTCATGTGATTCCATATGCGACTCCTCCACAATCATGCCATGACCTATAAAAACAAAAAATTGGTGAAGAAAGAAAGAACAACATGATAAATGATGGGCAGATTTTTATTTTTGGGTGAACTATCCCTTTAAATAGCTCGTTTTAGACTGTAACTCTCAAAAATAAGTAGTTATAAACTTTACAATTATTTAAAAGCACAATAATTACTTTTTTACATACAATAAGTCACAATAATATGTTTGATTATGATATGAAAAACTATTCTAGGAACTGAATATAATGACTTATTTGATTCTTTTTTCGAGTAAATTATATTTTTACATGTACTATAAAATTTTATTATTATAAATATATTATTCATATTAATTTAAATATTAACCATAAATGCAGTCAAACCAAAATTTATTCAGACACCTTGAATATTTCATTCATTATTACAGTTTTTTCAATATAGCTTTTAAAAAAAAAAAAAAAAATTAATAAAATTTGACAAGATCTCAAAGTTAAACTTTGTCAGAAAAAAAAATTAATCTTAATTATGTCAGGTAACACTTAAGAAAAAACATGGTCAGGTCAAAGTGTCTGAATAATTTTTGGTCTCAAATTTTTATCAATTTTACTGGTAGTCTAATTTTTGGGTATAATATGTCACAGTTTACTTTATTTTGCTATCCTCACTTACATAAATGAATTATAGTGTCCTGCACCCACTAGTAAAAATATATCAAAAATGTCTGAATAATTTTTGGTTTGACTGTATATATAAAAATTAAAATGTTAAATTAAACTATTAAATAGTGCTTTATACAGATTTCAAATGCTTCACATTAATAAACAGAAAAATAATGTTGTAAAATTCATCAATTATAAAACAAAAATTGGTGTAGAAACAATTTTCACTTAGAATCTGCAAGTAAATTTCACAAAGAAACAAAGTAACACATTGAATTAAATGTGAAATTGAAATAGAACTGAAATAGTATTTTTCCAGTAATCATCTTCAAAAAATCATTTTTACAGTGTAGTAACCAACTTAATTACTAAATTAATATCTTAAAATGAATACATTTACATGTATTAACATTAAATATGTTATTTTAACCATAAATAAATTTAAATATTATTTCCACCACCATCAGAATAGAAACATACATTGATTAATTCCACACTTTGGCAATCAAAATACTTTGGCATCAAAGTGCTTGAGTGACAGCACAGAATCCTGCCTGATCCCGCCCACCAAATGTTCATTTTTCCCCAAGTATAAAGCAATAACGCAGGCGACTTGTGTCTTTAATGTGCTCTGCTTTAACGTAAATGAATAATTTTCTTTTCTGAATGACTGAGCAGCGCCGGCAGCGTTTGCTCCACAGCAGGTATTTGCTTCAATCTCAGGGTGTCAATTAAAGTAAACCGGCCTAAATTCAGCCCAAACGACTGTCCTGAAATGCTGATAAGACACTCATAAACCACCTGACTAGCTCCAGGCCAAAGCCATTTCTCAAAAGAACTCAATTTCAGAGCTCTGGAACAGTTCAGAACAAGCATAAAAATAAAAGGAAGTCATTTTCACTTCCCACAATTATTATTGTCTCCAACAATTTCCAAGTCAAAGACACTATTTGGGAATTTTGTACAGCGAGATAAAACTGAAATGACATTTTAGTCAAGTTTAAATCTCTAATTAATTAATATATATATATATGAATAATAACATAAAATGTGGAAAAATAGGGGCAGATGAGAGTGAAAGTGTTGCTTTTCTTTTCTCCTCAAAGCTACAAGAAGAAAACAGGATTTGCCTGATTCAAAAGTCTTTGATCTTTCTTTCCTGAAGCATTATGAAGGCACTGAGAGTCTGACGTTCACACACACATTCATCTCACGTGTTTTTAAGTTATAGTCATGAACAGACAGCGAAAGGAGCCGTTTCTGACAGTAAACGTCATGCTGTGAGAAAGAGATTTACTATTGTCTGTACGGTATCAGTGCAGAATAATCTTTTAAGCTTCTTGTTTTTATTGTAATTAACGTCTTTGTGTTTGATGCAGAAGGCTTACATTTAATTTGAGCTTTACGTCTGGGTTTGAGCCATGAATGATACCTCAGATCGAGCGGCTTGTTTGTGCTTGTCTAAGAGATCAGACTTTTCAGTTGGTAGATGATAGACATGCAGACAGAATCCACACTGAAGGAGGGATTCGAGTCACATCTAGAGATTTGAGGGTTTTGAGTTGGACCAGAAACAACCCAGAACGCCCTAGAAACACCCTGGCAAACACCACGTTATGGCAGTGAGTTTTGCATGGACATTTGGACAATTTTAATGAATTTTTAACCAGATTTGGAGGGCTGCTATAACAGACTGAAATGAATAAATCTTGCATGAAATCTGAACACTTGTGTGTCTGTGAACCAATAACACAAGACCAGCCCTGTACACGCTGTATGACGCTATTCACCATGTCACACTTCACTTTACAGAGTCAAACAAGTTAGCAAGCAGTCAAATTATTTAGAAATTAATTTGCGTAATTTATCATTAAAATCGTAAAAAAAAAAAAAAGCTCTCAAATGAAACATTTTGATCACTTCTTAAAGGGGTGGTGTTTTTAACTTTAGTTAGTGTGTAATGTTGCTGTTTGAGCATAAACAACATCTGCAAAGTTACGATACTCAAAGTTCAATGCAAAGAGAAATATTTTCTTTTACAGAAATCGCAACAAACGGCTGGTAGGGACTACAACGAGCTTCTTCTTGGGTTAGCGACATCACAAACCCTACAATTTACATAAACCCCGCCCCCGAGAACACACAACAAAGGGGGCGTGGCCATGTTGGGCTGCTTTAGAGAAGAGGAAGAGTTGTTGTAGTAGAGTGTTGTTGTCATGCCGTCATTTTACACCGGACTGCTTCACAAACGAGGGTCAATTCAAAGCTGGATTTGCACAAAAGATGAACGTGACGACACATGCTAGTGGATGAGTTGAATCAACTCCACAGCAACTACATAAATTTATCCACTAACCATTCAGAAACGTCCAGTTTCATTCTAAAAGTTGCAACTTCTTCCTGAGTCTCTCCATCAGTGTCGACTCCGGTTTGAACAATTTAAGGCTGAACACTTTAGTCATTTTGACTGCATGAGATTCTCCAGCTTTGTTGTTGTTGAGCTGTTAAAGCTCCGCCCTCTTCTGGAAAGGGGGCCGGGAGCAGCAGCGTATTTGCATTTAAAGGGACACACACAAAAACAGTGTGTTTTTGTTCACACCCAAATAGGGACGAAAACAGGGTTAAACAGGACCTATAATGTCCTTTTACGAAGTCTTGATTTTGTTTTGGGGTTTTCATGCTTGATTTTTCAAAAAAACAAATTATTTTCCTCATATTCTTCATTGTTGCAGCTCCTCTCTTCCCAGTCTGTCAGTAACGTTCTGTTTAGTTTCTGTCTCTATGAAGCCCCTCCTTCTGAAAAGCACACTGTGCTCTGATTGGTCGGCTGGAGCAGTGTGTTGTGATTGGTCAAGCGCTTCGTGCGTGTTTGGGAAATGTCCCGCCCCTTACCATAACCATGAGTTTCAACACACTACTAACTAACTCAACCAGGCTCCGCCCCTTTATTCTGTGTACGAATTATTTAAATGAGGAATATTGTGTCGTGTTTGTTCCCGGAAGAAAACTCAAGACTACAATGGAGGCGTTTCAGGGAGTTCAGAAACAGTGACACTGAAATAGAGAAGAACTCCTGCTGGAGGGACTTTGCAGATCTTTTTCATGTTCAAACAGCAACATTACACACTAAAGAAAGATGAAGATGGAAAAAAGCATAATAGGTCCTCTTAAAGGTAATTCAAGAGACACAATAAAATGTTTGAAGCTATTATAACCTAAAAACTTTCTGTAAAATCATACTAGGGTCTATTCTATTCCACGTGTGCAAGATACATGACGGTTATATAAACAAAGCATCATTTGTTTTGATCAGTTCAGTGTTATGCATGTGCTGTTCAGTTCACATCGCGATCCGAGCACAATGTTTTATGACATCAGAGGAATGTGACTTTCATTTGCCCCAAAAGAACCAGACTGCACACTTGACACACATCTCTGGCCATAAAAGACAGATCGCCGGAGAAGAATAGTGCATTAAAAATCTAACCATGTGTGCATAACGGACCCAACATACCGTCTCCGCACACTGCGGCATATGAAACAGAGCATCGCCACCAACACACACACACACACACACACACACACAAACCTAGTGATCTGACTACCTACACATATTATGTGCATAAACGCAGCAGCTCACTAGGTTTTAAACACAGCCCGAGTGTGGCGACCTGATAAGAACAGGTGCATCATAGTGCACAAACATCACAGAATAATAGACAGTCACTCAAAATGTGTCCATCACAAATATGATACATTTATATTTATGATGCACAGACAGGATAATGCCACTAATGAATCTCACAGAATTGAGAAACATACACAATGTGCATCAATTCTTGCATTTAAGGACAGCTGTCCATTTCATATTTTTTTCTGTATAATGTCATGCAAAATGAATCTGGAAATAATGGGATCAAATCAAATTTTTCAAATCCCATTAACACTCTTAAAACTCAGAATTAATATTTATAATTTTAGATTAAATTATAATAAATAACATGTAAGGAACCTTGATTTTTATAGTGAACATTCTTAGAGGTTATTGGTCTCATTAATGGCACTAATTTATGTATGTAATGCTGTAAAGGATGAAAACTGTGAAAATATAAATATAGAATTGCATTAATAGTTCAATTTAGAATGGACATTAAAAAGGGAACCCGTTACTGGTTCTAATTTATGATAGAAATCCCATTAGAAATGTTTTAAGAATTTTGGGTTAAACTGTCAATCAGTCCAATCAAAAGCTCTTCTGACACTGAACACTTCTCATATTTTCCACTGAACCAATATTGATCTCTCTTATTTAGCCCACACTACGGGGTTTGATTGACAGCCAGAACCCGGTTCTGCTCGGACTCACCTGTCCTGGTCAGGATGGTCGACATGCCCCACGCCACGAACAGAACACTGCAGACCAAACACACCTGCGCCAGCAGCATCTCCCTCCTCTTGCGCACTTTGAACATCTTGGCGATGATGGATTTCTTGGAGACCGTCGTCATGGTGCGGTCCTGATGCTGCTCCTGATCCGCGCTGGTCATGTCGGGGCTTTAGCGAGCACTGATGGACGGATCGTAATGCGCAACCGGAGAGAGCGCGATCAGAGGTCTGGATCCAGATACAGCAGCGCAGAATCCCAGCCTTCACTGTCCCAGATCCCTGCTCTCATCAGATTCCTCCCCGCCGCATTGCAACAACACTGGAAACGTAAAATTCCCGCATGCATGCATCCTGCAGCGCCGCGTGCGTCTGCCGTGAAGCGTGCGCGTGTGTAAATATCATCGGTCTCAGGTGATGTCCTTCAGTCCCTCTGATTCTGAAAGCATTCCTGATCTTCCCATCTGGAACGTCGGGAACTTTGCGCTCCTCCGGTGTCCACCCGAGACACGTGACGTTCCGCGATCCGGAGCGTTCACGGCGATCCGACGCGTCACGGCATCACCTACAATAGAAAGTGAAGGCATTTAACACCGATATCACGTGCATGCATTAATGCTTGTGCAAATTAACTAAAATGCAGCGCAATTATTTGCATGTGTATGTGTGTGTTGTAATTACAATGTGTAAATTGTTATTAATATAGGGTAGTAATTATAAAGTTCTAAAAAGCTGTTCATTTCGAACATGCGTTTACTATTCCTGAATAAATAGTTCCAAAAGTGACGTAAAATTCACAAAAAGAATACTAAACCTAAACATAATAGCTTTGAATATGAATGCATTTATACATTCATACATAACATATACTAGCCTATATAATAAAATAAATGAATACTTTAATGCATTAAATTGCATAAAAGTGACATTAAAGACATTTATAATGGGATAAAAATTTCCATTATTTTTTTAAAATTTTGTTCTTTTTACCTTTCTTTTCATTAAAGCTGCAGTCCGTACTTTTTTTTTTTTTGGTTAAAAATGCAAGTACATAACCAGCCAGTGTTCAAAACTTTAATGACCTTTGAAAAGACGCCCCTCCTACACATCCCGTCATGGTTGAAAATAGTTCCAAAATTAAATTTGAATGGATGTCTTAACGTTATCTTGTTAATTAATGAAATAATTAAGTATTATATGAACTACACGTAGCTAAAAGTCAAAGGTACAATTATACATGCAACCCCAGAGAATTGTAGACATGTACGTATTTGAATGCATTTTTAGGAAATGTTTTGTATTAAATATTTTTACAATTTATGCCGTCCTACCGCAGCTATTTTTGGCCAGGGACACGATAATTGCAGTCGGACCAATGTTTGCTGGGCCGATTCACAACGGAAAGCTTGTAATATTGTGTTCTAATTTGGGTGGTACTGGTGGGTTTTTGTGGGAAATTCGAGCATGCAGCCATTTGTCTTTGTTTACATAAAGAACGAGTCGCAGCCGTCGCAGCTAGTAGGCTATATCGCATGTGACTGATCATTTATAGCCTCTTCTCACAGCAGCTGGAATAATTAAACTTATCATTTTGATGGCAGATTGTATGGAATGACAAATTAACATTAGAGATTAGACTGTAGGAATTGAAATCAGGTAACGCTAATACACACTAAAGCCGCGGTCACACTAGACTTTGAATGTGCGAAATTTCTTCGGATGCTGTAACGGTCATGATATGACGTCAACAATTACTTAAAGTAATACATTCAAAATGTAAAAATATACAACCTACTCAACTTTACTGCAAAAATATAATTCTTTTAATTCAGCCAAGAGGTCATGCCGTGACGAATCAATCTTCTACTGGTCGCATGTCTTCACATGATGCGAATTCGCAGGTCAGAGTTCACCAAACTTGAACTTTGGAGCGCAGCGAAATGTAAAAAATTTTTCGCACGATCTTGTGTTTCCGGTCTGACGCATTTGCATGCATTTGAATGGAAGTCAATGGAATGAAAAGTGCAGTGTGACCGGACCCTAAATAAACACAGTCACGCAATGCTGTTGTTAACATAAACAATTTGAGAGCAAAGTATTACAATAATAATAATTTGCACAGTTTGATGTGATATGAGCTAAAGCAATCATTAGATTTAATCACCATTGGTAGCGCAATTTATTGTAATGCTTTTTTTCTCAGTTGGTCAGAACAAAAGTGGCAGATTTGTTACTTACTTGTTCAGATGACATTTTCCAGTGAAAATTCTTATTTTGGTCATACTTCCAAGACAACAATCTGTGATTCTGAAGTACAGTATCCACCAGTGGCTGACAGCCACACATTCTCCTCAAAACATTCGATTCATCCACGCTGAGGAGCCGTGCCGAAGCACAACCCACGTACAGATGATAATTCGGATAAAACTGCAATTGCAGGTTTCAAACAGAGATGGCGACAAAGAGGCAAAACTTACAGACTGCAGCTTTATAGAATCCTGAAAAAAATGTATCACACTTTTCACAAAAATATGAAGCAGCACAACTGTTTTTAACGTTGATTAAGCAGCAAATCAGCAGATTTGAATAGATTTAGATTGATTTTGGATCATGATTTAGAATGATTTAGAATGATTTTGGATCATGTGACACTGAAGACTGGCGTAATGATGCTGAAAATTCAGCTTAAATTACATTTTACACTATATTTACATAGAAAACAGTTATTTTAAATTATAATAATAATTCACAATACTAGAATGTACATTTCCTGAAGAAAATGTGAATGGTGCTTGCAGTGGCAAAACTCGGCACCCGGTTGCTAGGCGGTTGCTAAGGTACTTGGGATGGTTGCTAAGGGTGTTCTGGGTGGTTGCTAGGTGGGAATTAATAGAGTTGCTACCTTATTACTGTTTTTACTGTATTTCTGATTAAATAAATGCAGTCTCAGTGCACAAAAGAGACTCCTTTCAAAAACATCTTACAGACCCCAAACTTTTGAACGGTCGTGTAGCCTACTTAAAAATAGTAATGTAATTTACAACTTTATGTAAGCTCCTAAAAGGAAAATCTTTGGTTAAATGTGTGCGCTCACTGATGGACGTATTCGTAGTGTGTGTTTGTTAACATCTACCTTTATTTTAGTTACATACCTTGAAGGTCAAATGATTGCTTCAGACATGTTTCGTCTAGACATATGAAATCTGCACGGTGTCATGCTTCATATCGTCACCTGCTCTCTCTTCTATATGGCATTTATGAGCCTATAAATAAAACGGCATT
The DNA here is from genome assembly GCF_018812025.1 of Megalobrama amblycephala. Classification (NCBI taxonomy): domain Eukaryota; kingdom Metazoa; phylum Chordata; class Actinopteri; order Cypriniformes; family Xenocyprididae; genus Megalobrama; species Megalobrama amblycephala. Next base: position 40,878,954 of record NC_063054.1, on the reverse strand, counting down.
CATTTGTGCGACACATGTTTGCACAGACATCCAAATTGCTATAAAGTCCTAACAGAAAATAATTTTATTTCAAATTAACCTTAAAGCATTTTTTATTTTATATGAACCACTTGTCAAGGACAAACAAACACACACACACACACACACACACACCTTGGTGTCCTTGTCCCAGGTCTGCTGTCCTTTACTGACAGAATCCACTCCTATTAACCAGCTTTAATAATGCCAGCGTTTGCCTTAATTAGCCCGATTCATTGTTGAACTATAATTGCTCGCTGTGTTCAATTAAATGCTGGTCAAGTTCGTGATAATGGAACATTTTCATTCTCCACTGCAATGCGATTATAAAGTATATACGCAGGCAGAGGTGTGTGAGGGGTGACCTCCAGAGAATGAGGACGGTTCACAGCCTTTGAGTCTCACGTCATTAATAAACTAGAGAGACGGACGTTCTTGTTTAACGGATACATCAGCGGTGTCCTGAAGTCAGTTCTCCTCACGTTCACACAGCAGAGAAGCACAAACAAACACAGTCGCAATACTGACTGTTTTCATTTTCAACACTACTTCTATTGTTTTAGTATATATATTATAGCCAATCATTTTCTTTTTGTGAAATGTTTTGCTTAAAAAGTTTGCTTGTGCTATCATTCTTTAAAATAAATTAATTTTCATTTCTATATACAAAGTGTGGGGTTGAAAGAAGTCTCTTCTGCTCACCAAGGCGGAATTTATTTGATCTAAAATTCAGTAAAATTGTGAAATATTATTACAGTTTAAAATAACTGCTTTCTATGTGAATATGTGTTAAAATGTAATTTATTCCTGTGATCAAAGCTGAATTTTCAAAATCATTACTCCAGTCTTCAGTGTCACATGATCCTTCAGAAATCATTCTAATATGATGATTTACTGCTCATTTCTGATTATTATCATCATTGAAAACAATTTTTTCAGGATTCTTTGCAGCATTTATTTGAAATAGAAATCTTTTATAGCATAACTGTGCACTTTTATCAATTTTAAAGCATCCTTGCTGAATAAAAGTATTTATTTCTTAAAAAAACAAGGACCTCAAACTTTTGAATGATGCTGTTTTAAAACAGAAAACAATTATTTTAAATTGCAATAACAGTAATTCACAATATTATTGTTTTACTGTATTTTTGATCAAATAAACAGTCTTGGTAAGCATAAGGTATGGAAGAGGATTAGGGCCAAGCAATAATAAAAAAATAAAACCATCTCGAGATTAAAGTTGTTAAATTTCGAGAAAAAAGTCGAAATAAAATGTTGAGAATAAACTCGTTAAATTACGAGAAAAAACTCGTTAAATTTCGGGAAAAAAGTCGAGATAAAATGTTGAGAATAAACATTAAATTATGAGAAAAAAGTCATTAAATTACAAGAACAAATTCGTTAAATTATGAGAAAAATGTCATAATTTAACGAATTTGTTCTCATAATTTTACAACTTTTTTCTCGTAATTTAACGAGTTTATTCTCAACATTTTATTCCGATTTTTTTCTCGAAATTTAACAACTTTAATCTCGAGATGGTTTTATTTTTTTATTATTGCTTGGCCCTAATCCTCTTCCGTACATAAGAGACTTCTTTCAGAAACATTTAAAAAAAAATCATACCAACCCCAAAATTTAAAACGGTAGTATTATCTTTCTGCTGTCCAAATAATTTTCGGGGCATCTGAATACATCTGTTAAGACTTTTAAAACTAAAAGTCACGTTATATTGAGGAACAGTGTGGTCTGTGTTCACACACTCATGCATTTCTTTATTTTGTTTCCAGGGAACCAAATTTGAATCTCGTCACCAAATGGAAATATCATGCAAACGATCTGAATGAGGAAATGAAGCCTAAAAAAATAAGCTCTGAAACAAAGAATAAAAAATCTATTGTTGTTGGCATTAAAGGGTTAGTTCACTCAAAAAACCTAACCTTATATTACTGTGTTAACTGCATAAGGCAACATTAGCATAAAACAGTGACAACATAAATATTTTACTATTTACATTAACCATTAGCCTGCATGAGTAAATATTGATTTCATGCTGAATTGGAATGGTTTGATCGGCTCCTCTGTGTCTTACGCTGTGCGTCTGGTCGTCTCTCAGAGATATCATGAGACGTCCACAGCGCTGGCACAGGAACTCAACTCTTCTCTGATCTCGTGCCATGAGCGTCCAGCAGCAGATCAAACCTGCATGAGACCGGCTGACAGAGAGCAGTCACAGAGAGTCATCTCATCATCTCAGAGTCCAGCTCTTCTGGATAATGAGAAATAAAAAGTTGCATTTTTTACATGCATGAAGAAGCATGAAGGAGTTTATTGAACATTTGGACAAAATATTGAAGAAAAAAAAAACCTAAGGAAAAAAGTTTGCATGTGTATTTTTTATTTTATTTTTTTTTTGTATAATATTTGAAACATCAGGCTTGTATAGCTCATATAGTATGATATCAGAGGACCAAATTAAGCAATTTGGTGCAGTTGATGTTATTTATATTGTCATTTCAAACATTTAGATGAAATTCTAAAGATCTTTATAACAGTATATCAGTCGTTGCTCTATATCTGCCAATAATATTTCTTAGTAAGATGATATTTAAATGTTTAGTTTTATGATCTAAGTACTAAAACATATACTGCAATACAATATAATGATGATTGAGAAACAAACAAATAAAGACCTTCCTCAAAAGCCTAATGTATCATATTTGATACTCATATTTTACCATATTTATGGATAATCAAGTTCACTTAAGTTGCTTCAGTCAGTAAGTGTTCATCTTTGACACTCAAATATAAGTTTTCTTATGTTTACTTTATAAAAATCTGTAGATTTTTCACAGCAAAAGATACATGAAGCATGAGCTGGACATTTTACAATTATAACAAAAGGCCTTTTACTTGATAAAAAGCTATAAACTATCAAAGATGACAGAAGGACTGATTGTGTGCAACATGTTTTTCAGCAAAGTTTTGATCATGTTGATCATTTAGAGGCCTTAGAAATGTGCATATTAAAATATGATATAGTTGAGTTAAATAGATCCACCCAGCAGGTTGGGCAAACATTTAACCTAAACACTGGGTTTGACCCAACTTGGGTCATTTTTAACCCAGCATGTTTTAGAGTGTAGGGTTAAGCTTCGGATCTTCATGGATGTTTAACTTTGGTGATTCAGCATTTGTTGCTTGGGAGGTAGCTCATATTTCTCAGCTGCGCCACAGGAAGTGAGCGTGCGTGTGTTTTTGATGTGGCAGACAGCGCAAACACACACAGGGCTTCCTGTCCCATTGGTATACTCCAAATGTGATGCTTCCACAAGCTGTTGCATCACTGGCAGGAAGATCAAATATTCATCATAATCATGAGCGAGCGGTGTGGTGGGGTTTGTTTGGACGACACGCGCACACGTTCGCAGAATAAACAGTGTCAGAGGAAGACGGGGCCTGTGCCAGATTCATTACACGCTAAACATCTCTCCTCCAATGCTAATGATTACAAACCTGCAGGCCGGTAAACACTGACCTTTAGCGCTGCCCTCTCCTCGCATCTGCTCACCGTCACATTCAGCTGAGGAAAATTAGACTTTTTATGCAATGCAGAAACTCGAAATCTGTATTTCTGGAATATAGTGAGCTGCCTATATATTTGAATGAAAAGCACCTGTAGCATTTTACAATAATCTTATATAATTAACTACATTAGTTAACATAAACAATGAAAAATATTTCTAAAGGATTTATTAATATTAGCTCATTTTAATTTCAACATTTACTAATACATTATTAAAATCAAGATTTGTATCTGTTAAAATTATTTAATGGACCTGAGTTAACAAACTAATAATGAACAATTGTATTTTTATGAACTATAAATTAACAGATTAATACTGAAACAAATGTATTGCTCATTGTTAGTTGATGTTAGTTAATATGTTGACTAAAGTTAACAAATGGGACCTCATCATTTACTCATCCTCATGTCATTTTGTATGATTTTCTTCAGTTTTTTTTTGAAGAACATCCTAGCCTCTGTTTTCAGGGTCTGTCAAGCTTCAAAATGACAACAAAAAAGAAGAAAAAAGAAAACAAAAAGAAAGAAACATCAAAGTCATCGTGAAACAAAAGATGTGATCGTATTTTCTTCCCTATCTGAGTGAAACAGCTTCACAAACAAGAACAAATGTAGGGCGTGGCTTGATTTTGTCCGTGGGGAACTGATTGGATGGTTGTGCTTTGCAATTGGTGGATCTCATGTGAGTGACAGGTTGCCCCGCCCTCATCATCAGAGAAGAGATGTCACTGCAAGAGGAAGGGGGAGATATTTTGATTAAAGATTATGAGTCACATTTAGAAAAGATAATGATGTGCACGATTAAATTATTCATAATAAATACTGCAATTCCATAAAAAATGAGAATTTTGTTTTTATGATCACTTTATAGTATCATAAAAGTAGTCAGTTTATACGTATAAATAAACTCATATTTCATTAAACATCAAAAGTTTCAAATTCAAAATAGTTTTACTCAACATTTGTGGGTGATATATTGTTTTCCCAAAAGTCAAGCATTTCAGTTCAACCACTTACAACAAATGCTGGGTTAAAAACAACCCAAGTTGGGTTTAAAATGGACAGTGATTGGGTTGTTTTAACCCAGTGGTTGGGTTAAATATTTGCCCAATGTGTTGGGTAGTTTTATTTAACTCAACTATTGTTTAAAAATGACTGCATTGTTTGCTTAAAATCAACCCAAAGTATGTTGGAAATCAACATTTATTAATATGTTTAAATGGGGGGTGTAATGCTATTTCATGCATTCTGACTTATTTACACTGTTAAATAGTTGCATTCTCATGCTAAACATGCCAAATCCACTACTTCCTGTTTCGGAGAGTTTTTTTTTTTTGTTTGTTTGTTTTTTTTTTTTTGGAGTATGGCCCTTTATCACGTAATAAAGGGCAGAATTCCTTGTATAGGCACTTCTCCCTGATAAGCGTGCACACACACATCACCCAGAGCGAGAGCAAGAGCACGCCTATCAACGTGCTTCATTCGGAATACAGAAGTCGAGAGATTTTTCAACAATGTCACCAAAGGAGTGTGTTTTTGGTTGTGAGGGAAAGATTTCCTTTTTCAGCTTCCCAAAGAACCCAGCTTTAGGGGAACAGTGGATAAAGTTTGTTTTTCCAGGGCAGCAACGGAGTTGTGCATGTATTCAGAATTTCGATGACAAATGTTTTGTAAACAAGTCCCAGTTCGACACTGGATTTGCAGATCACGGGCGACGAGTAAAACTGCATGAAATGTCTGTGTTTTGTTGGCAATCGGTGCACAACTTTTTTGTTCACTTTTTATTTATAATGATGTCACAGCTTGCAGATGATCTTTACACAAAAGCTGCGCGCACTCGTGACTCTTTAGCTCTGCCCACGGCAGGCACGCCTCCAGGAGTTCGGCTTTTTTCGGAAAGACTTGGTACAGCATATCTGTGTTTTATAAATATGATAAAACTAAAGACTTTTCGGAGATATGAAGGATGCAATACTACTCTATAAGTACTCAAGATTAACATGAGATTGGCTCAAACTGTGTGTGTTACCTACCTTTTAAGAAATTAACATGTATTAATAAGTTTAATGGTCCCACTTTATATTAAGTGTCCTTAACTACTATGTACTTACATTTAAATTAATCATTTGATACAATGCACTTATTGTGTACATACATGTTTTTAGATTGTACTTATATTTTAAAAACAACTGCATGTAATTACATCTGTAATTAATTTCTGTAATTACATTTATAATTACACTGTTGACCCATCCCTTAACCCTTATCCCTACCCTTAAAGGTGCTAAAGAGGATGTTTTGTTTTATACATTTTTGCAATATTACTTGAAACTGTCTTTACTAACTGATAAAAGATTATTTATTAGGTGCACTGAAAGTAATAATATTAATATACATCATCTGTGCACGAGGTAGGGCCTTAAAAACATCAGCCAATCGTTTACGCGATCATCGCGTAAACGATTGGCCCTCTGGCTTGTCAATCACTGCCATGACGATCCATGTGAGAGACGAGCGCGGCTGCGCGCTCCAGTAACTTTCCACACTCCACAGGCGCTGCATGCAATGTTTTTGTCAGGAGACAGGAGTAACAACTGCAGATTATGAGTTACCTGCGGTGAGTCCGACATAATGAATCCACGGCTTTAAATCGCGCACACACTTAACGATTGTAAGGCCGATTATGAATGTAAATTGATACTTATGACTGATCGCGCTCAAACGTGTCCAGTCAGAGCCAGTTGCTTTCAGTCTGCGATTACAGTCGGTGTTCAAATTCCATGTGAAAGTATATAAATCTGCTTCAGGAGCAGGAAACTATCGCTGTATGTTGAGCACAGTCAGAATGTTTTAGCTAGTTGTTAAATGTGTGCCCGGCTTAATAACACAGCGAATGCCGGTGCTAAACACTCGTGTTCTGATACTCGTGCACGAGTTTTGGGAGGCGTTCCCTCTAAATGAGCTGTGAAGGAGGGGGGTTGTTCTTACCCATGCGCTCATTTCAAAAACTCAGTCGACAAAAAGAACCTCTTTAGCACCTTTAAACATACCCATACCACCAAACCTGTCCCTAACCTTACCCGTATCACACCTCAATAGCAGCAAAAGTGTTTTGCAATTCAATATGAACCCAGTAAGTACACTGTGCTTATTTTTTGATGCAAGTACATAGTAGTTAAGGCCACTTAATATAAAGTGGGACCAGTTTAATGAATAATAATTAAACAATAAACACTTATTAAACTCCATATTAATAAAGGTTCACCTTTTGATTATTATTGTTGCCTCTAGTGATTATGTGTCTGATTTTTAATTTTCAACCTATTTTGGGTTCATTTTAATCCAGACATATAGTAATTTTTAAACAATAGTTGAGTAAATAAAACTGCAAAGCATGTTGGGCAAACATTTAACCCAACCGCTGGGTTTACCTATTTTCAACCAAACTTTTTTAGATTGTTCTATTTTGGTTAGGATGATGCCTAGAAGTTAGTTGCCGTTTAGAATCAGATGTGTGTAGAATAAATGCAGAAGGTAACCTTTTCTCAGACAAACACAGACACAAAGGTTATTACTCACAGAAAGAGTCCATTTAATCTGCAGTGACGGTCTCGTCATGATAAATATGCAAACAAATGGCTGGCTTGTGTCTCTACTGCAGTTTAGCTCAGAAGAACTCTGAACAAATTGACCTTGAAAACAATTTCAAAGTCGTACTCATGGTATTCTTTGACATACCTTGGAGTACAATCAATGCAAATGTTATGTGAATGCATAGTCATTTAGTACCAAGATTATATATATATATATATATATATATTCTAAAGTACATCAAAGATGGTGCATGTCCATATATTCACTGAACTGCTACGGTTTTAACAAGATTCAAGATTCACGGGAGCCGTTTTCATTCTCTTGCGCTTTATATTGTTGCTCCTCTCTTTTTTATATAGAATATTATCTAATATCTACACTGCCACATCTCTCTCTTGCAGAAAAATGACAGTGTCACCTTACCCATAATGCACTCTGCTCCCATGTTGTATAATACTGATAGAGCAGGGCATAATTCATTCTTCTTCCTGCAGAAACAGACAGCTATTTCTGTACTATCCTGCATATTTCAAACTCCATCACCTTGGGAACAAGTGTTCAGTCGATCATCTGCAGTTCAAGAACATGGTGAATATTATCAGTGGTGCAGCCCATATTGAACAGAGTTTAGTATCATAGCATATGCATGACTAACTGTACATACAACATGAACAGAATGATCATGTTCACATACATTTACATGCTACTCCAATGCATGTCAAAAAAAAGGGTAACAACAATGCAAATTTGTTATTGCCGCAGAGCAAATATCATTGCTCATGTAAGATAAATAGTTTTTCATAATCTGTAGGTTACTTTAAAAAACAACAACAAACTACCTGCTAAATGATTAAAAGGAAATGAGAGGGAAAAACATTATCAGATTTTATTCTGCTGACTGGATTTGAAATCACACGCCAAGTTTGATTAGCGTCATTACCAGCCGCTAACACTGCCCACATTCACACATCATTATCTTTAATCTCACCAACCAACACAAACCATCCAAATGTTAAAATTGTTTGCAAAGGCAAGCATGCACTCAGAACACCTTAGAAACTGCATAGCAATGAGTTCTGCAAGAAAATGGAAAAACCTTGTTGTTCCTAAAACTTCATATCTCTGCAGTATACTGCATCATTTTAGTGAGGATTGTGGGAAAATCGATTGAGCTTTGAGCTGGTCCACCATTAAAAGATCCCACACACAGTGATGTCATCTGCTGGCTCAAAACTACAGTTTCGATTATCGGTGGGTGAGATAACAATCTCACCCACCTGCTGAGAGATGGGAAAAGACAAGTTACTGAGGAAGCGTTTCGTGCATTTTGGTTAAAAACTACCAGGTTCTATCAAGTAAAAGCGGTTGGTTTTAAATGGCGTCAATCAAAAGATTACAGATTATTTATTACAATGACTGTTGTGTGTAAATAAGCTCCTCACAAACATCTCTAGTAGTAGATTATCATTCATTTTGCCAGTAAATCTCACTGATTATGTGTTTGTCAATGTAAAATAACAACAGATAGTGGCCAAAAATTGTCTGGTCTAGGAAAAATGACATCTTTGCCCTTTATTCAAATGTTATTAAAAACATATTTTAAGATTTTGTAAGCATATTGTGTAGCTGCTTGGAGTTTATTTGTGCAAAACATGTCAAATTGTGCAAAAACAATAATATTTGGCCATGTCATCCTGCATCAGCCTGGTTCCCTCAAAATAAATAGGACTGGCTTTTGGATTATTGCAGAAAATAAGCTCTGTGACCAACAAAAATGTATGATTCTGACATGTTTTGTTAATCAAGATAATCTTGAATCAAATGAACACCATTTTGAAACCTAAATACAATCGTCAAAAGTAAAAAGAATGAAAGTCACCACCACTAGGCTCCCAACAACTCTTTTAATCTTTATTTAAATTGGAAAGTTTGAGTTAGAATAGTTTGCAAGTATGGAAAGGTGAATTTGTATGGTGGCCGAGAGAGCCAACTGAAGAAAACACATGTAAATAGTAAAAAATAGTTAGTGAGTATGTTTACTCACTGATCTATATAAATTATATAAATCATTTATATAGTCATTGGTTTTACTATTTGGTGTGATGACGTTTAATGTAGTGTCAAAAACTCTTTTTTTCTTTTTTCAAGTCTAAGGTGTCCCCTGAATGTGTCTGTGAAGTTTCAGCTCAAAATACCCCATAGATTTTTTTTTAATTAATTTTTTTAACTGCCTATTTTGAGGCATCATTAACTATGCACTGATTCAGGCTGCGGCACCTTTAAATCTCACACTCCCTGCCCTGTCATGTGATTTCATTAAACGAGGAATCGTTACGTCATAACAGTTTTGAAACTTTTCGAAATTTCAGTGGTTCAACACTGGGGGCGATGTCTGTGAACCCATGAATCATATGAATTCACTGAGATCGCCCCCTAGCAGTGAATCATTGAACAAGTGTCCGTCTATTACCTGAGTATTAAGTGTCTAAAAGTGTCTATTACCTGATATCTGATGAGTTTTACACATTTGTAGACGTCTTAATGAGTAATTTGTATAATTTAAAGGAATAATAGTAGTTAATAGTGTCTGTTTAGCTGACCTCTGTTTAGCATCCATAGAATAAACAAAACAAGCCCTGAAAATTAATGCATATAAGTATTAAGATAAACAGAGACTTATATTTAATATTTAATGGTATTAGATGATTAGTTAATTCCATCTGATAGATTATACTTTCAATAAAACATTTGAATGGATTTGTAAAGCTGTTTTTATGCACGTTTGACATGAGTTTTTGTTGCATTTACACTGTGAATCATTTTGCGAAGCAATTGACCTTTCGCAAAGACCCGCCCCCTTTGGTTACTGTTGCTATGTCCGACAAGCCATGCCGTTCTCTTGCAACACATCATGTTCTCACTCAGTGATAAAGGTACATGTGGAGCAAAGAGGACACTGACAACGTGTCGATAGACAAGGCAGAGAAGGTTACTTTCGATATGAAACAAACTCTCAGATTTCAAATATTGTAATTTTTAAAGAAATTTAAACAATAAATACCATTTTGTGGCTCTTTAATGTGTCGTGACAGATTGCTGTAGCTCTTCAATTCAAGCGGCTCGTGAACCGATCACCTCTTCCTACTAGTTATTTTATAGCATCAAATAAACATGAAAAACATCAGAAAGAATGTTGTTTCAACTGCAGAAAGACGTCAATACACACCATTTTTCAGGATCAAGTCCACCGACGTAATCGACTCCCGACTGCTTTTGCTTTGACATAATGGCGGATTCGGCGTTATGATTGGTTAGATCGCCTGTCAATCAAACTCCCTGGAAAGGGTCAATTGGTTCAATTGATTTGAAGCTTTGAAAAATGAGTCGCGTTCTGATGTAGAACCTGGAAGTGCTTGATGTAAACAATGTATGAGAATGACACAGAGGAGAAGATATTGTTGAATAGTCATTATTTTTTTGTTTTGTTTTTGCGCACAAAAAGTATTTTCTTGCTTCATAAAATTAAGGTTGAACCACTGCAGTCACGTCGCCCATCTGGACCTTGAAAGTGTTGATTATATTGCTGTTTATAGACGAGTCATATGTCTCTCGGATTTCATCAAAAATATCTTAATTTGTGTTCTGAAGATGAATGAAGGTCTTATGGGTATGGAATGACATGAGGGTGAGTAATTAATGACAGAATTTGCAATTTTGGGTGAACTATTACAAAACAAAACAAAAAAATAGCACGAAATAACAACTCAGTCAGATGGTTTAATTACAACTCAATCCCACTGCGTTTGTCATTAGCATGCTGCTAAGCTATCAACATGATACAGGTAAAAAATTGCCTTCTGGCTAACTATGGCATATTGACAGAAATGTTTATTAATATGCATTGTCCCTGTAATAAATAAATAAAATAAATAAATACAGTGCATTTTGAGATTGTCTTCCCAGTGGAGGATACATGCAAAACTGTCTCAGAATTTGGTTAAAAGCTTCTAAACAGCTTTTGCATTGGAAGTTTATGCCTTAAAGTGCTGTTTAGGTTTAGGAAGGAACAGAGCTTATGTCGCCATCTGCGGTCACTAACAGACAAGAGTGTCGCTGCTGTGGATGAGCCGGTGAAGTCTGCGCTCTGGGAACACAACGGTCCATTTCTGGCCAACAGCTCAGCTGTCAGGTCCATTAAAGCAGAGTCAGCATTATGGACGCTAAGAGGATTAGCTGATGGACATTTCTGCCGGTCTCTGTCACTTATCAAAATGAAAAGCAGAGAGGTGGAATTGGAATCATGCTGTACTTTACCGAGGAATCTCACTCGCCTTTTTAAAATCTCCTCATCTCTTTAACAGAAAGGATTATTTACTCACATAAAACACGAGGACGGAAAATGTTCTGGGATACACACACAAAGTCTATATATTTAAGTATCTTTAAAGTACAAAATCAATATGCAACAAAAGGAGGTGCAGAGGTAGATTTGTCCGTCACCCAGTCTGACTCTATATGTATATATAGGCCTATGGCCTGATTTATATACAACCCGAAATCCAGAAATGTTGGGACGTTTTTTAAATTTGAATAAAATGAAAACTAAAAGACTTTCAAATCACATGAGCTAATATTTTATTCACAATAGAACATAGATAACATAACGAATGTTTAAAGGGAGAAATTTTACACTTTTATCCGCTAAATGAGCTATCCACTAAATTTGATGCCTGCTACAGGTCTCAAAAAAGTTGGCACAGGGGCAACAAAATGTTGAAAAAGCAAGACATTTTGAAAGGATTCAGCTGGGAGAACAGCTATCAACTAATTAAGATAATTGATATCTGGTCTGTAACATGATTAGCTATAAAAGGGATGTCTTAGAGAGGCAGAGTCTCTCAAAAGTAAAGATGGACAGAGGCTCTCGAATCTGTGAAAGAGTGCGTAAAAAGATTGTGGAATACTTTAAAAACAATGTTCCTCAACGTCAAATTGCAAAGGCTTTGCAAATCTCATCATCTACAGTGCATAACATCATCAAAAGATTCAGAGAAACTGGAGAAATCTCTGTGCGTAAGGGACAAGGCCGAAGACCTTTATTGGATACCCGTGGTCTTCGGGCCCTCAGACGACACACTGCATCACTCATCAGCATCAATGACATTACTAAATGGGCCCAGGAATACTTCCAGAAACCACTGTTGGTAAACACAATCCGCCGTGCCATCTGCAGATGCCAACTAAAGCTCTATCATGCAAAAAAGAAAGCCATATGTGAACATGGTCCAGATGCGCTGTCGAGTCCTGTGGGCCAAGGCTCATTTAAAATGCACTGTTTCAAAGTGGAAAAGTGTTCTATGGTCAGACGAGTCCAAATTTGACATTCTTGTTGGAAATCATGGACACCTTGTCCTCCAGGCTAAAGAGGAGGGAGACCTTCCAGGGTGTTATCAGCGTTCAGTTCAAAAGCCAGTATCTCTGATGGTATGGGGGTGCATAAGTGCATACAGTATGGGTAGCTTGCATGCTTTGGAAGGCACTATGAATGCTGAAAGGTATATAAAGGTTTTAGAGCAACATGGGCCATGTGTATTTCAGCAGGACAATGCAAAACCACATAATGCACCTATTACGATAGCATGGCTTCATCGTAGAAGAGTCCAGGTGCTGATTTGGCCTGCCTGCAGTCCAGCTCTTTCACCTATAGAGAAAAATATGTCAAAGATGACCACAAACTCTTCAGCAGCTGGAAAATATCAGGCAAGAATGGGACCAAATTCCAACACCAAAACTTCAGAAACTCATAACCTTGATGCCCAGACGTCTTCAACCTGTTTTGAAAAGAAGAGGAGATGCAACACCATGGTAAACATGTCCCCGTTCCAACTATTTTGAGACCTGTAGCAGGCAACAAATTTCAAATGAGCTCATTTTATGCATAAAATTGTAAAATTTCTCAGTTTAAACATTTATGTTATCTATGTTCTATTGTGAATAAAATATTTATATATATATATTATATATATATATATATATATATATATATATATATATATATATATATATATATATATATATATATATATATATATATATATATATATATATAAAAAATCTTTTTTAAATATCATGTTTGAGACATCAAGCTTCTATGGCTCATTATATAGCGACAATATGGAGATGGAGATCATACTCGAGGAAAAACTATTTTTCTTTTTCATTTTTATATTGCCAAAAAGTAAGATTAAACTCTGATGCTTGTAATGTAAATGAGATCTTTATGACAGTATAACAGACTACTTATATAAAATGCATATAAATATCATTTGCCACTCTATATCTGTCAATAATAAGTTTTAGTGAGATGAAATGCTTAGTTTTATGATCAAAGCTCTGTAGCTTTTATTATGGGTCAAAACATAATGCAATACATGGCCTTAGAAATGTGTGGCTTTATAGGGTAAAAGTACTTCTGCTGTAAATAAGCAGAGTAATAGGTTATTCACAGCTGAAACTGATAATTATTATTCTTGTTTTCAACGTTCATTGCCGTGTTCCAAATCACCTTCAGATTTCAGCACAAGAAGAGTCCGTAAGGAGCTTCATTTTCATACCTTCATGGACAGAGATCAGTAGGATGGACCGCGGGTCAGTGGAAGCATCTTCTCAGGCCTGATGGGTCACACGACACCATCTGGGAGTCTGACAGATGAAGGTTCAACAGATGCCTGGCCAACTGTAACAAGTTGGAACTTGGTGGAAGAGGAAATAATAACTGAAGCCTGTTTTTTATGATTCAAGCAAGAGAAAATCCACTAAATACAGATTTGAATGATCTTGGTTTTAGAGGATTCTGCACTTTGTGAAGGGCAATGAGAAAAACAAAACGAAGTGCAGACCAAACAGAAATAAAAGCATAATCTTATATACTGACTTGGACAGCATCAAGAAATAAATAAATAAATAAATAAAAATAAATAAAAATTAAGAATATATTGTGGATTTTTTTGTTATTACTATAGGTTACTATATTAACTAAAACTTAAACTAAGTATGGAGTCAAATTAATGCCTTAAAGTTTTGTACAAAAATAAAGTTTTGCAAAACACAAAAAAGAATTGAGCAATAAAAAAAATGTTTTGCAAACAAAAATAAAGAATTGCAAAGGAAAAATAAAGTATTGAGCGGAAAAAAATAAGTTTTGCAAACAAAAATAATAAATTGCAAAATAAAATAAAGTAGTGCAAAAATAAAAATATAATCACTTACAAAAATCAATGACAGCTGTAATCCTATTTTTTCTTTGCCACATATTTTTCATGCTCAAACCTACTAAATCATTTGCAACGCTCATTTTATTCTGTGTTTCAGTCAAGCGTGCGCTCACGATACCGGTTTTCCTTTGCGCTGCACTTTTCTGCGCGTTTCTCTTTATGGCACTGGTTTGACGTGGGGGTGGAGTCAAGAAACGAGGGCACGCCTCCGCGAAATGCATTGGAGGGGAACGTAATCGGCGACAGGTGAAATAATTCTTTGACATGGTTAAAAATAATGAATGGTTTGTTTTTGTTGGTTTGTTTAGCATATGTTGTCGCCGATTACGACCCCCTCCAATGCATTTCTTATAGTAATATGACCTGTCTCACTGCCTGTATCCACTTTTGTGTCCTTAAACATTCGTTTTTTGGGGTCGACAGCTTATAAAAACTTATTTCTGGGTTTTTTAGCTTGTTAGCTGTACACCTTGTCACACAGCACCTTTTAGGCATTGTTCTGTTTTTTGTAATGAGTCAGAAAAGACAAGAAGGCAGCCTCACGCAATACAAAGTCAGTGGAGACAGTTGGATTGTTTTTCCCCCGGTGGGCGTGGTCTTCAGATTATAATAAATACGCTCTGTCTCTATGCTTGATCTGTTCTGTTCCGATCTGCATCTCCTGCCGATGACGTGTCCCCGTTTCTTGACTCCACCCCCACGTCAAACCAGTGCCATAAAGAGATCCGCACAGAAAAGTGCAGCGCAAAGGAAAACCGGTATCGTGAGCGCACGCTTGACTGAAACGCAGAATAAAATGAGCGTTGCAAATGATTTAGTAGGTTTGAGCATGAAAAATATGTGGCAAAGATAAAATAGGATTACAGCTGTCACTGATTTTTGTAATTGATTATATTTTTATTTTTGCACTACGTTATTTTATTTTGCAATTTATTATTTTTGTTTTCAAAACTTATTTTTTTCTGCTCAATACTTTATTTTTCCTTTGCAATTCTTTTTCCTTTGCAATTCTTTGTTTGCAAAACTTTATTTTTGTGCAAAACTTTAAGGCATTAATTTGACTCCATAACTAAGCCCATAAAAAAAATTTTGTTGCTTGAAATAAATAAACGTAAACTGAAATAAAATATAAAAAAGTAAACTGATTTTTTTAGCTAGTTGCAAAGGCAACATTTCTCATTTTCATCTGTTATGCGGTAAGGGGGTGCTATTACACATCTTCTGAAAAAGTACCGAATTTGATCAAAACATAGGCGAAGCAGCAGCAGAAACAAGTGATAAAAGCATTGCTTATGCATGTTGTAGTCTTTTCTCAGCTTGTTGTTCAAAATGTTGCTTTTTTATGAAACGTACCCACATTCAAGTGTTGATAAAAAAAGAATGCATGAAGCTAGAATAGCCTAACAAAAGCCTTTGTTGTTGTTTAAAAGCAGAGGCTCTGTTCTTTCTTTTGATATATTGCATGTTCAGAAATATATACAACAAAATATTCTGGGGGCCATGAAATTTGTGTGAAAATGATCAAAAATACTGGCAGTGACTGGCAACTTAAAAAAAAAAAAAAAAAAGCTGACGGGGAAAGTGTTAATGAAAATGATATAGGGGTCAAAGATGAAAAAGTGTAATACAGCTTTGAATTGTTTTTCAATAAATCAGAATAGGTCCTGTTTAATTCATTTTTTTCTGAGCAAAAATTAAATATACATTTTTACCATGTTTTACAGAAGACCTACTAAAATGTCATTTAGTGTAACAGTCTTGTCAGGGATATTTACAACAGAAAAATCTATTTATGCCATATTAAAGACTATTACTTGCATTTTTAATCTTTGCCACTATCCTAGGTTTTGCCCATTTGTCAACAAGAATTTTTTACTCATTTAAAATGGAATAAAATTTAGTATGCTCACTTATTCTTTTATATATTTTAATGTCGTTTCCATTTTTACATAAAGTGTTACACTGAATGAGAAGGGAACATAATTTCACCCTCATTTTGACATTTTATTCTCCCAAAACTTTTTGAAACCTTAAAAGTAGACGTTTTACTTGCTTTCTACGTATATTAAACCACTTTTGTAAATTTCTATTGATGCGCACATCTAAATGTCTTTGAGCCATAGACATATTTTAATAAAAACTTAAAAATAAAATGACAAAAAAAACAGCAAAATTACTAAAACTAACTTGATACTAACTAAACTTAATTAACGCTTGAATTGAACTGTTAATGTCATTAACATCTGTATCTTTCCATCCAGTGAGAGCCTTAGAAATGCCTTATTCAAATATCTAGTAGAACGACTGAAAAATTGGTCAAAAGAAGTTAATAACCCCATATTTAATGCTTAATATTTTGTATAGAGATGAAAATAAACTGGGTGAAAACTGTGTAATATATATCTGGGCCATAATGTTTGCTGTGCTGGCAGATTTGTGCGTTCAAACAGCTGACTCAGAATCAGCCATGCTGGAAATATTTATGAACATCGCAGGGAGCTTTGACCCTGGATCAGTTATTCAGGTCAAGGAAAGATGCCATGATGTGGATTAGTCATGAGCTGAAGGACAACAATACAGTTAATATGAGGATGGAAAGTATATCAGTGTCCTTTTTGTGTAGCGTGTTGCACAAATGATAAAAGCACAAACCCACACTGACAACATTTCATTACGAAAACTTTATCTGTGAACAAAATAAGGGGTAAAAAAAAGCCTTACATGTTTCTTTGCATCCAGCAGTTCTGAACAAAAGCACAGTAGCAACGATTCTTCTACAGTCCTGACAGACGCTCTCATTTGGGGTCACTTCGAGAGAGAACGCCTGCCATTTAAACGTGCAGGGAAACAATAATAAAAAAATACACAACTCAAAACCTA
The DNA here is from genome assembly GCF_018812025.1 of Megalobrama amblycephala. NCBI lineage: Eukaryota > Metazoa > Chordata > Actinopteri > Cypriniformes > Xenocyprididae > Megalobrama > Megalobrama amblycephala. Next base: position 40,861,602 of record NC_063054.1, on the reverse strand, counting down.
CAAAAGGAAATTAAGGGTACGGCTGGCGCTGAATGAGACCCGTTCAGCATTGAAGAGCTAAACTACAGCGTACTGCTGATACAACAGCTCACGAATCCTGTAGTAGTCATCACAATGGCAGCCTTCCAGACAAATGCGGCCCGCTTCCGTCTGAGAAAGAAAGAGAGAGAGAGAGAGGTCAATGAGGTCAGTGTCGTACAGCACACAGTGAGGTGTTCAGGTGAGCATGTTGTGTTCTTGAATACAAAAAAAGGCAGTACAAAAAAGAAGCTAACTGGTCACATTGAGATGGTTTTCTGATAATATATTCTGTACTAGAGGTGGGCAATATTTAAGTTTAAAAGATATACTGTAGAAATTTTTCAACAGTTGTGCAAAACACTGCCATGTGATACAGAAAGACCATTAAGGTCACTGAACATAAGAGATCACAGTACCAAGGTTAATAGAGACTCTTCATTTCTGGTTTAGAATTTTTAAATTATGATTTTTGTATGGAAAATGGGTTTTATTTCTATGTACATGACAGTTCAAAAAACAAACACACAATCAAACTAAATTAATGAATAAACCAGTATATTTATTTTATTAAAAATGACAAAAAAATAAAATAAATAAGTAAACAAAATTAAAAAAAAACAAATAAAACAAACATATTTATTTTATAAAAAATTAAAAAAACAAATTAAAATAAAATAAATAAAAACCTATAACAAAATAAAAACACACAAACTAAATAAATGAATATAACAAATGACAAACAAATAAATTAAAATTAAAAAATAAATAAAAATAAGTAAACAAAATGAAAAAAACACAAACTAAATAAAAATAGATTTATTTTATTAAAAACTATAAACAAAATTAAAAATAAAATGAATAAAAACAAAAAATAAAAACAAACAAAAACAAATAAACACACAAATAAATAAAACAAATATATTTTAATAAAAATTACAAACAAATAAATTAAAACTAAAATAAATGAAAACCTATAAAAACATAAATTAGAACAAATAAAATACATAAAAATAAATAAGAAACAAATAAAAATAAAAAAAATAAATCCAAAAAAAAAAAAAAAAAAAACATTTTTCTACAACTAAGTAATTTTACCAAAATGTAAATATATATAGACTGCTTATATCACCAACTTTATGCTCCATGATTACCAGACAGGTAATTCTTGTGTAATTCTTGCATTGACAGCTTAGAGTGAACAGATTTAGTTTGTGTGCATATATGTAGCATAACAGGACGCAACAAGATGCACATGTGCTTAAAAAATGTGCTTACCATTTTTATTATTATACTTGGAAAAAAAAATAAAATAAATAAATAAATAAATATATATATATATATATATATATATATATATATATATATATATATATATATATATATATATATATATATATATATATATATATATATATATATATATATATATATATATATATATTTACAATTCATTGCATAAACGTATTTCAAAAGGCAGCATCCCAGTGTTGCCAGATCCAGATTTGGCTTTTTGCAACACAAATTAAGCCCCGGATGAAACACAAGAACACACCCTGACTGTACGCCTCAATGTGCGGTCCACTAATCAAATACTCATAACAGATGATTTGCATATTGTGAGGTGTAATCTGATTCCACTCACCCTCCTGACAGCGACCAGATTATTACACACCAGAACTCCGCCCACAAACTCCGCCTGGATCCCTTCACGCAGCAGAACCTGCTTGAAGTCCGACAGTCGAGGCTCGTTGATGAACACAGACTGATGACCTGGGACCTGTGAATGACACGTGTTATTTCACATGTTACTACTCAATAAGCAAGGGATAATGTAAAGCAAGGGATAATCGCAAAATAAACCCTGACAGGGAATAAACCAGGGCTGGATGTACATTATCCAGCTTATTACACGGCTACTTGCCACATAAGTAAATTATTAGGCAGAAAATATTGATTTGAGTTGAAGTATTTTATTAGCTCTATAAGCTTCTGCAAAGAAAAACAGTTACTAGCAAGCAGCTTTGAGCCTAGATTAACGCACAAGTTCAAACAAGACATGAAAGATGCACCGGCCTTAAATACCCGGATGAGCATCATTATACAGCTTTGATATTGACGACGATCATTATTGGGCAATATCTGCCCTCGGAATGTCACACCTGACCAATCAGAATCAAGCATTTTAAAAGAGCCATGTAATATAATACCTTATCAGTTAATCTCAGAGCCTCTGGAGTGTTTGATGAGAGGTTTCGTCTTGCTTCTTCAGTCAGCAGATCTATTTTAAAGTGTTTCCTCTGATGTCTGATGAACTGTATCATATACGGCTTTATTTTACCTTCATCATGAGCTCAGTTTATCACATTTATATTGTAACTCACTCTCTCTGTTCCACATAGGGCCGCAAGACTACTCAAAATAAAACTGAAATTGTGATATGATGCAGTGCTATTATCAAATCTGCAATCTAACTGAATAAATGTATGCGCCGTGTTTCAGAGCGAAGCGAGGCACTGTGTTTTTACATGTGAGCCGCTCATTATCCACCAGTGTTTGTAGAGCAGATTGGTTCACAGTAAATGCTGCTTCAAATGCTTTAAAGTGCATTTTTGGAAACATAAAATGCATCAATAATCTTCTCGTATTGTAATGAGAAGTGCTAATATCAACAAAAGAGTTTTTCCGTCAAAATAAAAGTTTGATGGTTTAGCATTTGAAAATGAAGTTAAGACAGCCATAATGTAGCTGTAATGTAAAATAAAATTAATATACTTTTCTTAAATTTTATAGTAAATATTTCTTATTTTGTTTTTATTTAGTAATTTTTAGATTTTTGTTTGGTAAAAATATTTTTACCAAATAAAAGTATTACTACTGCTATTATCATTTTATAGTCATATTGATATATAAATCACAAAATATTTATCAAAAATATTTAAATAAAATTTTAAATTGCAATTGCAATTTTTTTTTTAAGTGAAATACTACAATAGTAATATTTCTTTTTTTCTTTTTATTTAGTAAATTTTTTATATTATTGTTTAGTAATAAAATTATAATAATAATTATTGTTATAGTCATATTGATATATAAATCACAAAATAAACAAAAAAAAATTTAAATTCAATTTATAATTGCAATTGCAAATTTTTTAAAGTGAAATACTACAATAGTAATATTTCTTTTTTCTTTTTATTTAGTAATTTTTATTTTATTGTTTAGTAATAATAATTATTATCATTTTACAGTCATATTGATATATAAATCACAAAATATTTGCCAAAATATTTAAATTCAATTTTAAATTGCAATTGCAAATTTTTTTTAAGTGAAATACTACAATAGTAATATTTCTTTTTTCTTTTTATTTAGTAATTTTTATATTATTGTTTAGTAATAATAATTATTATTATCATTTTATAGTCATATTGATATATAAATCACAAAATATTTACCAAAAATATTTAAATTCAATTTTAAATTGCAATTGCAAATTTTTTTAAGTGAAATACTACAATAGTAATATTTCTTTTTTCTTTTTATTTAGTAATTTTTATATTATTTAGTAATAAAATGATAATAATAATTATTGTTATAGTCATATTGATATATAAAAAAACAAAATATTTGCCAAAAATATTTAAATTCAATTTTAAATTGCAATTGCAAAATTTTTTTTAAGTGAAATACTACAATAGTAATATTTATTTTTTCTTTTTATTTAGTAATTTTTATATTATTGTTTAGTAATAACAATAATTATTATTATCATTTTATAGTCATATTGATATATAAATCACAAAATATTTACCAAAAATATTTAAATTCAATTTATAATTGCAATTGCACATTTTTTAAAGTGAAATACTACAATAGTAAAATTTTATTTTTCTTTTTATTTAGTAATTTTTATATTATTGTTTAGTAATAATAATTATTATCATTTTACAGTCATTATGATATATAAATCACAAAATATTTGCCAAAAATATTTAAATTCAATTTTAAATTGCAATTGCAAATTTTTTTTAAGTGAAATACTACAATAGTAATATTTCTTTTTTCTTTTTATTTAGTAATTTTTATATTATTGTTTAGTAATAATAATTATTATTATCATTTTACAGTCATATTGATATATAAATCACAAAATATTTGCCCAAAATATTTAAATTCCATTTTAAATTGCAATCATAATTTTAATCAGGATCTTTTATAGTGAAATACTACAATAGTAATATTTCTTTTTTTTTTTCTTTTTATTTAGTAATTTTTATTTATTATTGTCATTTTATAGTCATATTGATATACAAATCAAAAAAATTTCGTCAAATTGTACATTCCTACAAACAAGCACAGCAAACCTAGCCTGGTAATACCAGACTCTGCTACTTCACTTTGCTTCGTAGACAGAGTCTGGAATGGCATAATAGAGAAGTGTTTTCTCTCTCGCTAGGGGGCGCTTGTCTGAAGTTTAAAATCATTGGTTACCCGTAAGCCAATCAGATACGTTTAGTTATGACGTATGTTATGGGCCTGTACAGCCGCATCGAAGCACAGACATCATGCATCGAACTCAAATCTATGATTGAACTTCCACTGTAAACCTGTTGTAAACACATGATGATGCGAGCGAAATACCGGAGTGAACATGGCTGTAAACGACTTTTGCAGATTATGCGAAGTTAATGCATCCCGAAGTTTGCATCCCGTGTCTCGTTTCCCATTTCCGCGGTCGTTTCGGTTTTCGATTTCTCTAACCTACAATGTAAAACTCGGCGCTTAGCATTACGTCACGGCTCTCAGCCCGCCCTCTGTTCGTTGATTGGCCCGGCTGTTTCCAGACCGGTGGCAAACACAAAGCTCTGACGCTGTATCAGACTGAGTACAGAAGCGAAATGAAATTGAGCGGAAGTAGGAAGTCTGGCGTAGTCAGGCTACAGCAAACCTGGAATTTTCTTAAATTCTATTTTAAACTGCAGTGAAATTTTACAGTGAAATACTACAATAGTAATATTTATTTACTTATTTATTTAGTATTTTTTATATTTTTGTTTAGTGATAATAACAATTATTATTATTATTATTATTAGTTTATTGATAATATATAAATGACAAATATTTGGTCAAATTGCACAGCCCTACAAAAATGCACAGCAAACCTGGAATTTTCTTAAATTCAATTTTAAATCACAACCACGATTTTTATCAGCTTCCCCAAAAACAATTCCCCACCCAAACCATTCAGTTCTAGTTCCACCTCATTTATTTCCCCGTTCTTTCTCGCTGCCCTGCAGCAGACTCGTTTTCTCTACAAAAACAAACTGTAAATCACATCATTTCCATGTTAAGCATGTTTTATTTAATCTCTCACTCACCTCATGAGCAGGCAGCGGCTCCAGTGTGGGTATGACATCACTCTCCTCTGAGATCTCCCGGTCATCCTCTCCAAACAGAGTCTTCATGGCCCGCTGGTTAGCCGTGACGCTGGGCTCAGTCGACAGGTCCGGCGTGACGTCCATGGCCGGTTCTCCATCCTCCATGTCCTCTTTTGCTTCTCCCATCTCGGCGATGACACCCGTGTCCACTTTTTCCACCCGCATGTCCAGAACGCCGTCGATCCAGGCCAGCTCTGTGTCTTTGGCTTTACAGAACTGCAGCGAGCTGACCAGAGAGTCCTTCAGCCTGACCTACAGGGACATTTACAGCTTCATCAGTCTAAATATTCCAGAAGACTGGACACTTTGTAATGTCAATGTTAAATGAACGGCCAAAAAGCATAAAAAGATTTCCGTTTTTAGTTGAAATGGTGTTGTGTAAACAGCCCCTTAAACGGACAAAATACTACAAAAGTTTATATAAAGAAAAAAAAAAAACTACACATTTAAGCTTAAAACATCCAGAGAGAAGTATTACCTGGTAAATGTGGGTCTCGCTGGTGGCATCCACCGTCTCCTGCAGTTTTGGCATGTAAACTTTGATGTCTTTCCCGCTGAAGGCCTTGCAGGACTCGGCCAGGTCCTGACTGGCCTCAGGCGGGCCGTGAACGATGACTAGCTGTCTGGGTTTCATCTGGTTTATGATCTTCTTAATGGAGTCCCCGTCAGAACGGCCCTCGTAATCGATGTACGACACTCGAGCTCTGAGACACAACGGATGAATGAATGACTCTGAATGCTGCATATCTGGGTCATTCTACCATAAGTGTGACCAAGCAATACAATATTTTAAAAATTTATTATCACACCATATACAAAGATTAATTTGACCATTACGGTAAGATTAAGCTATAGAATGATTAAATAAATTCACTTTTTTATACTCAAAGATGCAATATACACCATATTTAAATTTTATTTTTTTGTTTTTACCAAAATACCAGTAACAGATTATTCATATTCACACATTATATATATATATATATATATATATATATATATATATATATATATATATACACACAGTACAGTCCAAAAGTTTGGAACCACTAAGATTTTTAATGTTTTTAAAAGAAGTTTCGTCTGCTCACCAAGGCTACATTTATTTAATTAAAAATACAGTAAAAAAACAGTAATATTGTGAAATATTATTACAATTTAAAATAACTGTGTACTATTTAAATATATTTGACAAAGTAATTTATTCCTGTGATGCAAAGCTGAATTTTCAGCATCGTTACTCCAGTCTTCAGTGTCACATGATCCTTCAGAAATCATTCTAATATGCTGATCTGCTGCTCAATAAACATTTATGATTATTTTCAATGTTGAAAACAGTTGTGTTCTTTTTTTTTCAGGATTCCTTGATGAATAGAAAGTTCAAAAGAACAGCATTTATCTGAAATACAAAGCTTCTGTAGCATTATACACTACCGTTCAAAAGTTTGGGGTCAGTAAGAATTTTTATTTTTATTTTTTTGAAAAGAAATTCAAGAAATTAATACTTTTATTCAGCAAGGATGCATTAAATCAATCAAAAGTGGCAGTAAAGACATTTATAATGTTACAAAAGATTAGATTTCAGATAAACACTGTTCTTTTGAACTTTCTATTCATCAAATAATCCTGAAAAAAAATATTGTACACAAATATTTTGTACAATTGTACACTTTAAATGTTTCTTGAGCAGCAGATCAGCATATTAGAATGATTTCTGAAGTATCATGTGACACTGAAGACTGGAGTAATGATGCTGAAAATTCAGCTTTGCCATCACAGGAATAAATTACTTTGTGAAATATATTCAAATAGAAAACAGTTATTTTAAATTGTAATAATATTTCACAATATTACTGCTTTTTACTGTATTTTTAATTAAATAAATGTAGCCTTGGTGAGCAGACGAAACTTCTTTTAAAAACATTAAAAATCTTAGTGGTTCCAAACTTTTGGACTGTATATATATATATATATATATATATATATATATATATATATATATATATATATATATATATATATATATATATATATATATATATATATATATATATATATATATATATATAGCTCTGGAAAAAATTAAGAGACCACTTAACATTGATTTCTGAACCCGAGCTGTATATATTTTTATAATATATTTTATAATATATATATATATATATATATATATATATATATATATATATATATATATATATATATATATATATATATATATATATATGTATGTATGTTTGTATGTCAGTGTTACAGTATATAATGCACAATATACAAAATAATAAAACTTTAAAAAATTTTATAAACTATTTCTTGTTTAATGAGACTTTACAAAATGGCAGGAACATGGAAAGCTCTTGATGGGTCGGACTCTGATTTTTGGATTTATGTTACATTTTCATGGTGCCTATGGTTTTACTCATTTCCAACACTAAACAAACATTTATCATGAAAAATAGTAAATATTAGCAGATATTTTAAGTTGACATTTGCAAGAAAATAAAACTTAATATTTTATTAATTTGTTTATAATAATATGGCTATATGAAATGTTTTTTTTAATATATATATATATATATATATATATATATATATATATATATATATATATATATATATATATATATAGCTCTGGAAAAAATTAAGAGACCACTTAACATTGATTTCTGAACCCGAGCTGTATATATTTTTATATATATATATATATATATACGTATGTATGTATGTATGTATGTATGTCAGTGTTACAGTATATAATGCACAATATACAAAATAATAAAACTTTAAAATTTTTATAAACTATTTCTTGTTTAATGAGACTTTACAAAATATATATATATATATATATATATATATATATATATATATATATATATATATATATATATATATATATATATAAAAAGTATAAATTTAATATTAAAAATGGTGGTAATCAAACAATGGCAAAAACATGAACAATTTAATCTTTTATAAATGTAGTCAAATTTGAATTTAAAAATTGCTTTTACTTTTTGGTAAACATAGTGCTGTCGAAGTTAAAATTAACACATGGAAGAAAAATAGTGTGCCTTTAAAATTAAAGTTTTACATTCTACTGTACTATAGTAGTAGACTAAATTTCTGTCAACTTCAAGTTAAACTGAACTCTTATTTTGACGGGTTGTCATGAAGACCTTTGAGTTTCTGTGTATATGATATGATGATTTTTTTCTCAAATGAAATGGTAAAATTCTGGTAAAGTGACTCTCAGAGCAGCTCTTCAGATGAAGTTCATGTGTTCATGTCCTCGTATAGTGAGAAAACCCACACATGGTAATAATTAATAATTTTAAATGTACTACCATTAAATTAACCTCAAAACTCAAATGTTTTAAACATTTTCTCATCTGATTAAAATCACTTATGGAGTCTGAACTCACATTATCTACCAGTTCAGCAGCAAATAAACACACAAGCCACAGAAGAGCAATTCATTAGAGATGGATAGAGGGTTATTAAGTAACAATTATTCTGTTAAAGCTGAAAGCAGCGTAATGGCAATCACTGACACTATGAGTGTTTGTGAGAAACCTGTAGGATACTTCTATGATTTTACACCTCAGCAAAAGCGTGACATTTTTACCAAACACTGATTTGTGACAATCTAACATGCTAAGGGGGAGAGCGACCTCTGCAGGCCATAATCAAGAACGACACATTCTGAACAAATACAATTCATCCTCTTAAAACATTTAAACAAATTAAATTTAGGTCCATGCCTTCTGTTTTAAATGTTAAACCTTTTCATTTAAAAAAAAAAGTACACAGAATCATTCCTGAACACTGCCATAGCCACTAATCTGCTAATATTCATTCAAGCATTTAAGCTTTGGCCTATTAACCTTTTCTCTGATTTATCATAATAAGTAATAACAGTCATTGCACAAGATGTCCTGATGAAGTCCTCACCTGATCTCTAGTGTTTGTGTAGTGCTGGTGCATTTGGTGGGGACGTCGGACAGGTCTTGCTCCATGGGCTCGTCTCCGTTAGTCAGTCCAGACTCCAGTTTGCTCTTCTCCTCTTCAGTGGCCTGGAGCTCAGGAACCAGAAACTCCTCTGGCCTGAGGGTTAGAGGTCAGAGGTCAAAGGTCATTCCTCAGAAAATACAGAACTCATACACGAATATTGCACAATAAAAAAAATGTACATTGCATTCAAGGCAGTGTTATTTTAGATTGTCTTTTAGTTTAATTAATATTTTGAATTAGCTTTAATTTTTATATTTTTAGTTATGTTAATTTTAGTTATTTTGTCATGTGCTATTGTCATTTTTATTATTTTTTTAATGTTGCTATTTTAGGTTAAATTTATTTTATTCAGTTTTAGTAATTATTTCCATTCAGTTTTAGTTTTAGTTTTAGTTACAGTAATTATTTAATAATTTTCCAGTTAATAATGTTTTTGCTTTTTTGCTTCAATTTAAACTTATTTCAGTTTATTGCCAAGGCAACATTTCTAATTTTCATTTAGTTTAAGTTTTTCAACTAATATTTGTATTTATTTTAATTTTTGCTTTATTTCAAACAACAAATGTTTTAATAGTTTCAGTTTTAGTCAACGATAATAACCCTGATATGACACAATAAACGTAAGATGAAACGTTTAAGCATTTTGAAGGAAGAAAAAAAACAATACTTATTTTATTTAAAGTAGTCATCCGGCAAATGGAAAATGATTCAATGAAATGTAATTGTTTTTAATTTTGTGTGTATGGTGTAAATTTGTGTCCAAACGAATTGTTTTGCTGCTCATTTTGGCCAGGTCACTACTGTGAAAAAGATTTTTAATCTTTCCTGGTTAAATAAAGGTTAAATAAATAATAATAAAAAAATATAGAGTACATATTAGCACAAACCAACGTAATACTATATAAATACCATGGTCTTAACATCTAATACCATCACTATACTTCACTAACAGGAAGCTGAACGAAGATGGACATAGTGGTGTTTTAGAGGTAAAAAATGATATAAATACTGTTCGGTTTCTCACACAAACTGATCGTTTCGTGTCTTAAGACATCAATGTGTCGTCACGAGCCGCAGGGTTTAATTTGGATTTGTCTAAGCAAGTTTTATTTACTGTTATAGTTGAAGTTCCTATCCACTGCTATTATTTGACTGACAGACGGCAGCGGTTGCAGTTAAAAATCATAATTTGCGTTCGACTGAAGAAACAAATTCACCTACATCTTGGATGCACTGGGGGTAAGCAGATAAACATCAAATTTTCATTTTTGGGTGAACTATCCCTTTAACATCTAATACAATCACTATACTTCATGCAATTTACACTGCATTCAAGCTACACATTTTATCATTTTATAATTTGTCTTGTTCACCTGATGATTTCTCCGTACTCATCCCATTTGATTCGCTCCTCGTGTGTAGGGAACATGGGGTAAGACTTCTTGGCCTGTTTGAAGAAGCTGCCTTTCCTCCCGCCCTCGCCCTTCATCATCAGGTCGTGATGTTTGGTCTTCACTGCCACCGGCTGCTCCAGATCGTCCTCCATATCACTCTCATCGCTCGAGTCCAAGTCCACCCTAGTCATGAACACAGAAAGCTGTTACTGAACCTCATATGTAAAGCTGTGAATTAGATAATTGAACTTGTGAAATGGCTGAGATTACCTTACAATGAGCTATAAAAGTGAAGAAACGACAACAGAAAAGGGTGGTCGACATATAACATGTTCACGAACTGTGATTTTCTCAGCATCGTTAGGATAAAATCAATATGAATGTATAATGTAAACGGTATATTTGAGGTTTTTCACCATTTTTAATGACCTTTTTGTATTCAGTAGTCGATTTGTGTGCATTTTAAACCATTCAAGCGTAAGAAGACTCAAACACTGTTTTCTGTGCCACACTCATCCAAAGCGAGCGCGCAGAAAGCTACCTCTCATATAGTGCGCAAATACGGTCTTCTTGCACTTGAACGGACAAATACACACAAAATTATGTCAAAATATCCTCAAACACAGCCAGTTGTGTCTTAAGTGAATGTAAACAGTTGAGAAAGAAAACACGTGTAACAGTATATTGGATCTGTGCATCTCTTAAAGTGACAGCAGCCTAATATACTGTACCTGCTGCCTTCTCTATAATAACGCTAATTAAACAACAGAAGACAAAGAGAAAATTCACTCACTGATCTTGACTGAATAACGTTTGTAACTGTATTTGTAATATTTATTTTATTTATAAAGTGCATTGTTATTTTACATCTGATTACAGTTTCTGTACCTGAATACTATATGATTTGTTTCAAATCATATATTTGTTCAGCTGTATTTATTTGTGCTATTGCTAATTTGTTTATTTGTTCTTATTTAATTACTGAGTGTTTACTTGTCTTTAATAATGCTTGAAATTTATATTAGTTAGGCTAGTTGTTTTTGCTGTGGTATGTTTGTTAAAATTTAAGATTTTTGTTCATGGTATTCAGCTGCAACGAAATGTTTTGCAAAAAGACTTTTTTTTTTTTTTACCTTATTGGAATCGAAACTAGGAATCAATAAGAATCTGAATCGCTAAAATTCAAATGACACCCAAACCTATGCGGGACGTTATTAGGACATATCAACTTTGTATTACAAGTAACAGAAAACTGTAATAGTCATATTAATAATAATAATAATAATAATAATAATGAACGGTTGTAGACAATGTAAAAGAGAACTGGGTTATTTTTCATTCAGTTCACTTGCTGTGGGTCTAAACTGGTTCTTTTAAGGAGCATAAATGTGGACATTGTGGATAGAATATGAATTAATTTGGAGAAAAAAGGCATTAACACGGGTTTGCACACCCCGATCAACATGAGAGCTGCTGTTTCAAAGTGGGTTTATTCATTTTTAAGCAGCGGCAGCAGAAGATGTTGAATGTTTTACATCACAGTTCAAAAAGCACTATAACTTTTTGACCCAATCGTGCAGCTCTAGCGTGAATGATTCATAAAATATTTATAGCTATAGATTTTTTTTTCACTGAGAATCTGTCCTTTGAATATTTGCAGAGAATTACCCGCACTACACTTGATAAATGCTGTAAGAAAGATTCCTGGGTGAATTCAAACCAGTTTTTCATTCTGACAGGATTTTATTCACAAACACATTTCCACTCACTCTTTCGCCTGCTCCAGTTTTTTGGCAGCTTCTTTCTTCATTTTCTCTTTCTCCAAGTATTCCTCTAGTTCTCGCCCTTCCAGTCGGCAACGTTTTCTTATCTGGTTTAGAGAGATAATTTAAAAAAAACTTTAAAATAACAAGTCAAACATATCAGACGCTGCAAAGTCCCATAGTTAGAGTGCATTTTCACTGATATTGCACACAAAAATTATCTATAAAGCACTACAGAAGAATAATTAATCACAAGATCTGCCAAAATGTGTGGGATCTAATCGCTGATTTTCAGAGATTTGCCTGAGACATAATAAGCAAACTATTTACACACAAACAAAACAACGACACATAAATTTGCATAAACTGACACTGTGACTATCGTAACAGACAAAAATATTGAGTAGTCTGAACCCGCCATAAGTATTCAGTTCTTAGCCAGAAAAAGTTAAAGTGGACCAGACTTAATGCTGATCTATAAATCCAGCGCCCTCACCTCCAGGTCCATCCTCTTCTCCCCTGGGTTATCTATGAGGTAGCGGGCCAATGTTCCTGGTGTGGTCCTGTAGGTGAGGATGACTGAGTTTTTGGCGTCCTGACACCACTGTATGAAGAGCTCTCGTGAGAAACCCGACTCCAGATCGGGCTGACTGCACAGAACCACCTTCGGGCTGGGCACGCGGGACAGATCGGCCAGGCTGTGACAGAGCGAGAGGTGGCGGAACTGGAAAGGGTTGTTCCGCTTGTCCTCGAAGCATCGCATCAGTTTATCGCTCATCCACTCGACCTGTGAGAGAACATGACAACTCGTGCTGTGATGGGAACGTTATATCTGAGATATGACACACCGAGAAATTTCCATGACGTAGGATTAGGGGTGTGCGATATTGGGATGACTGGGATTTTGTTGATAATGATCATTAAACAATGTTTTGTGCTTTTGAATTGGTACCTTGGTTGGTTTTTAAGCTTTTCATATATTTCATATTATGTGCAGTGGTCAGTTCACAGCAGTAACAGAAATGAACTTTTCCACCACGAGGAAATATTTGCCCCCTTAAACTTTACAATGGCTATTTTTTTTCATAATAATAATAATAGCTAATGTTTTATAACATCTTTTATGCCAAATTCTTACATTTAATCAAACTCAATTAGATTAATAAGACATGATTCATTCAAATGGCTGACTCACTCGGTCATGGAATCATTCATTAAACTGATTCATTCAAAACGCTGATTTATTCAGCAACAAAGTACTGCTATTTTTTGCTTGGGGATGTAAAAAAAAAAAAAAAAAAACAGTTCAGCTGTGGTTTCATTGGAACTTTTTCGTTGACAAAACGGCATTTCATTCAAACAACGGATTCATTGAATCATTCATTAAACTGATTCGTTCAAAATGCTGGTTCATTCAGTAACGAAACACCACTATGTGTTGCTTGGGGATGCAAAAAAACAAAACAAAAAAAAAAAAACAGTTCAGCTGTGGTTTCATTGGAAATTTTTCGTTGACAAATAGCAAAAAAACGGCATTTCATTCAAACAACGGATTTATTGAATCATTCATTAAACTGATTCGTTCAAAATGCTGGTTCATTCACTAACGAAGCACCACTATGTGTTGCTTGGGGATGCAAAAAACAAAACAAAAAAAAAAAACAGTTCAGCTGTGGTTTCATTGGAAATTTTTCGTTGACAAATAGCAAAAAAACGGCATTTCATTCAAACAACGGATTTATTGAATCATTCATTAAACTGATTCGTTCAAAATGCTGGTTCATTCACTAACGAAGCACCACTATGTGTTGCTTGGGGATGCAAAAAAAAAAAAAAAACAGTTCAGCTGTGGTTTCATTGGAAATTTTTCGTTGACAAATAGCAAAAAAACGGCATTTCATTCAAACAACGGATTCATTGAATCATTCATTAAACTGATTCGTTCAAAACGCTGGTTCATTCAGTAACGAAGCACCACTATGTGTTGCTTGGGGATGCAAAAAAACTAAAATCGTTCAGCTGTGGTTCACTGGAAAATTTTCGTTGACAAAATAAAGCAAAAACAGGCATTTAATTCAAACAACGGATTCATTCCTTCATTAATCATTTATTAAACTCATTTGTTTATAACGCTAATTCATTCAGTAAAGAAGCACCGCTATGTGTTGCTCAGGGATGCAAAAAAAAAAGTTCTCAGCAGAGGTTTCATTAGGTAATTTTCATTGACAAAAACAGACAATATTGCATTAACTCAAAATGTTAGCTTACTGTTTATTTAACTATTTTATAAAATAAATATGAAATTTGCAATCATGCTGATATTCTGGAAAAAACAGCACTCTTGCTTGTGTGATATTGCTTAACTATATAATTTGATATAAACAAAAGTCACGGGGGAAAAATGGGCCTGTATATTTAAAGGCTACATCATGCAATTAAAGTGTGCATTCTCAAGGAGTTTTTGTTTAGTTTTTGCAAAGCGAGTGACTCTGTAATGTCAGCTCACACATTTAAAACAACAATTTCGATATTATCGTAGACAACACAAATCGCACACCCCTACGTAGGATTTGACTGTAACAGTGAGACCTGGGACTTTGAGAACTCCACCACGTTGTAGCTGACGTTGTTGAGCAGGGCGAGTGAGTAGACGCCCAATCCTGCGTCTTTGGTCCTCCAGATCTGATCCAGGAGTTGAGCCAGCTCTAGCACTCGTCCCGCTGTATCTACGGCGATCAGCACGTTCCCGTCACCACGCAGGGTCTCCATGACATTGGCTGGAAGAGAATGTAAAATGTCACACTTTGTCCAAAAGAACAGGATTTGTAATTCTGCTTCACTGGAGCAGTAGATTTTATTAGTGCTTAATTAGATGACAAATCATCGAGCAAACTATTAGGTTTGTTTGAACTTACTGAGCAGTTGCTCGTCACGTTGTTTCCTGCGAGGCTGTACATACGAGGCGTTGAAGGAGTCTGTGATGAGGAGAGACGGTCTGCTGACGGTCTCCAGAGAGCAGCCGTTCAGATGACTGAGAGGAAACAACAAACATTATGTAAATACTGCTTTACTCTACTGGATCAGAGCTCAAAAATGCCTCAGATATTTAAAATCTGTAGTTCATTTCACTTCATTAAAGATACTTTTGATGTTGGTTTGATCAAAGACTTTAGATATGCAAAGATGGTGCACTCATACTGCTATGAATGGAAGAAAGTGCAAGTGTCGTAATATGGCAGAATAAGCCCCGCCTTCTAAATAAACGAAAACAGTCAGTGTTCTGAGTCGCATGCTTATGACTGTACATGCACATTGTCTATTCCAACCTGAAATATAAGCTTTTTTTAACGCTATTTGAGCAAAAGAGTATGTTCACACTTGTAGTTCGGTTCAGACCCCAAAACAAAACAAACATTTAGTCCTGGTCTGCTTTTCAAGCATTTACGTTGCCATTTTTAACACCGAACCCAAGATACCGAACCTACAGGCATAGGGATATGTTCACAACCTGATTGGTCAGTGTTGCGGGGCCGAGAGCGGTGGGAACGGACCCTTGAGAACGGAGTGCTCCCTTCCCACGGCTCTCGGCCCCACCCTGCTTGCCACAGTCGGCTTTTATGACGTATATTTCGAGACGGAACTTGCCAAACATCCAAAATAATGCAGTGTACTGGGCTAAATGTGCTCGCTGTATGTGCGTAGCCTACATATGATGGTATTTTGACCAGCTGAGAACTTGTGAAGAGTTTAAAAAAAGTGTAAAGGAGTCAAAACAGCGACAGGAATCCCTCCGTCACACACAAACAAAGATCTGCTGTGAGGAGACGCGGTTATAACGCCCGTACCAAACAAAAGTCAAATTATGATGAGAAAAACAGGTATTCTTGAGGATTCTGTCCTTTTTAGGGTCGCATATTATGACATCATGTCCCGTTTTGGTTCGTTTACATGTCTCTGGTCCGTGTTGGGTTCATATTCAATCGAACCGCACCAGAGTTTGGATGGTAGCGTTCACACTTAAAGGGTTAGTTCACCCAAAAATGAAAATTATGTCATTAATGACTCACCCTCATGTCGTTCCACACCCGTAACACCTCCGTTCATCTTCAGAACACAGTTTAAGATATTTTAGATTTAGTCCAAGAGCTTTCTGTCCCTCCATTGAAAATGTATGTACGGTATACTGTCCATGTCCAGAAAGGTGATAAAAACATCATCAAAGTAGTCCATGTGACATCAGAGGGTCAGTTAGAATTTGTTGAAGCATCGAAAATACATTTTGGTCCAAAAATAACAAAAACTACGACTTTATTCAGCATTGTATTCTCTTCCGGAATCCTTTCCATTGAATTGATTCTACTGAATTGATTCTATTGAATCCTTTCATCTGTCGGCGTTGGTAATGCACTTTTACGTCGTGGTTGTTTTTGGCGATTAGGACATCCGCGACATTTTGAAGTATCGAAAATACATTTTGGTCCAAAAATAACAAAAACTACGACTTTATTCAGCATTGTCTTCTCTTCCGGGTCTGTTGTCAATCCGCGTTCACGACTCCGCTTCTTCTTTCCTGTTTTACAGCGGTTGGCATCCAGCTTATTGGTGCATTATCGCCCCCTTCTGCTCTGGAGTGTGGTTCACGACTCCGCAGTGATGCTGCTGATGTAAGACGCTGCTGAAGTGTTATCTGGTGCGCCCGAGCTTCGTTTACAGTCTGAGGGAGACGCACGCTGTATTCAAGCTATTCTACATTGTTTGTATTTTAGTATTGCTATATTTTTTAAAATGGTGTGTAAGTGTGCATGTCACGGATGTCCTAATCGCCAAAAACAACCACGGTGACGTAAAAGTGCATTACCAACGCCGACAGATGAAAGGATTCAATGGAATCAATTCAATGGAAAGGATTCCGGAAGAGAAGACAATGCTGAATAAAGTAGTAGTTTTTGTTATTTTTGGACCAAAATGTATTTTCGATGCTTCAACAAATTCTAACTAACCCACTGATGTCACATGGACTACTTTGATGATGTTTTTATTACCTTTCTGGACATGGACAGTATACCGTACATACATTTTCAATGGAGGGACAGAAAGCTCTCGGACTAAATCTAAAATATCTTAAACTGTGTTCCGAAGATGAACGGTGGTCTTACGGGTTTGGAACAACATGAGGGTGAGTCATTAATGACATAATTTTCATTTTTGGGTGAACTAACCCTTTAATCAAATTAACCGCACTAACTGAGAAATCGCACCAGGGTTCGTCTTAATCGACCCAAACATGTCAAGTGTGAACACACCCTATGAAACAACATTTATGCAACAGTTCAGACCAGATTTTGTTGCTGATTTGGAATGTTATTTAAATGTGAGTGTGGCAAGCAGTTTTTGAGATTTTCCCATTCAAACAGATCGACTTGGATGCCCACTCATTACAAACATTGAGTATATATGTAAGTGAACAGACTTTCCTTGAAAGGAACTTTGGTCTTATTTTTAATTAACAGTTATATTTGTAAACACTGATCAGCGAAATGGAAGCTCAAAAATGCTTGAATGATGTGCAAAAAACAATAAGGTTCATTTTCATTTGTCACAGGCACATTTGAACTTCTGCATGAACCAAGTACGTTTGAGCTATATGTATAATCGCTGCTCAATGTTTACATGTGAATAAAAGCCTAAATTAATCTGTTCATTATATAAAGTGATCATGTCTCTTCAGAAGACTTGAATCAAACCACTTGTTTCATAGGGATTTATTTTCAAATCTCTTTATGAACATTTTGAAGCATCAGGGTAAATAGACAATCAATGGAGAGAGAGAAATCTCTAAGATTTCATTAAAATATCTTCATTTGTGTTCTGAAGATGAACGAAGTCTTATGGGTTTGGGATGTCATGAGGGTGAGTAAATGATGACAGATTTTTCATTTTTGGGTGAACTAACCCTTTAATGAAATAAAACTTTCTGATGCTACATTCATTTCATGTACAGGTGATTTCTTTCATACTCACATCTCCCTCTTGTGGTTGAAATCCACAGCATAGATGATCTCTTCCTCACCATCCTTCACTATTTTCCAGATAGTGCCACCAATCATGTGACCCGCAGGAAGTGGGGTGATGGACAGACCGTGACCTTTTCCTGTTCGTTAATAAATTATGATCAATTTTCAAGATGCCAAAGAGGACACATTAACACTATTTTGGAGAATTAAAGGATTAGTTCACTTTCAAATTAAAATTTCATGATAATTTACTCATCCAAGATGTTCAGTCAGGCATGTTCTTCAGTCGAAAAGAAATTAAGGTTTTTGATGAAAACATTCCTGTATTTTTCTCCATATAATTACAGTTTCAGTGCAGCTTCAAAATGTTCTACACAATCCCAGGCGAGGAATAAGAGTCTTATCTAGCGAAACGATCTGTCATTTTCTATATAAAATACAATATTATATACTATTAACCATAAATGCTCATCTTGAACTAGCTCTCATCTTCTTCTCTATTAGAATTCCAGCAGTGTAGACGCTGCTAAGTGTATTACTGCCCTCCACAGGTCAAAGTTTGAACTAATTGTTGTATACTTGTACTAGCATATTGTATATAACAATTTGGTTCAAACTTTGACCTAAAGAGGGCAGTAATACATTTAGCAGTGTCCACACTGCCAAAATTCTAATAGAGAAAAAGAGAGCTAGTTCAAGATGAGCATTTATGGTTAAAAGTATATATTTTTTATTTTTTTTAGAAAATGACAGATCGTTTTGCTAGATAAGACCCTTATTCCACATCTGGGATTGTGTAGGTCCCTTTGAAGCTGCAATGAAACTGTAATTTTGACCTTCAACCGTTTGGGCTCCATTGAAGTCCACTATAAGGAGAATAATCCTGGAATGTTTTCATCAAAAACCTTAATTTCTTTTCGACTGAAGAAAGAAAGACATGAACATCTTGGATAACATGAGGGTGAGTAAATTATCAGAAAATTTTAATTTGAAAGTGAACTAATCCTTTAAAGCTTCATAATTTCTGTTTTAGTTTCCTATTTTTGTACATGTGAATGAAGACATGTTTTCTTGTCATCGAAAAAAACATCTCACCTTTCAGGTTGACGATCTGAGAGTATTTCAGCTGCTGGATTTTGTCAAAAGCTGAATCGACATCATCCAGTGTGAACAGAGTGAAATCTTCTGTGTTGTGTCGAGACTGAGATCACACAAGAGATGGGACATAATTAATGTTTCTTCACCAGAAAATTTCATTTGTGTTGAACACAATTAAACATTTTAATATGGGGATTCTAAGTTCAACTAACAGTTAAACTTTTTCTTTGTAAACTAATTTGACAATTAAAAAGAAAAGTATTTCAGACAATCACAAGCAGTGCTTCATTTGTACATCTCACCTGATAGAGATCGTACATGAACATCTGGCCCATCTTGTAGACGGGGATGGTGGCGTAGATGGTGCAGTTGAGCCCCAGTTTGCCCACAGCGTACGGTAAAGCGCCCAGATGCAGATGATCAGGGTGAGAGAGCAGCACTGCGTCCACCTGATGGACATACCTGACAGACAGAACGGGAAATACACATCAAATACAGCCAGGAAATTATATAAATAATGCCACCTTACTGTAAATTATCCTACCGCTTCAGCGAATCTATGATGTCCATGGAGAAACTTTCATCCCAGCCACAGTCCAGCAGGAAACGGAATTCATCCACCTGCAACAGGTAACACAGAGCCGATTCCTCCTGGACTCCGGATAGAGCCGTCAGCTTGATGATGGACGTCATTCTGCCGCCTGACCGATGGATGGACACAAGAGATCATCAGTATATTAACACCATGAACCACATTTAGTCTTGAGTATATATGTAAGTCATTCAGTACTATGGTACTACAATGTTTTTAAGTGTCATAAAAAAAAAAAAAAATGGTATTATAGTCATTAACGTGGACTACATTACACGTCTCTATATAAGTCATGTGATATGAGACACTGAAAAACAGTAATTCTGCAACATTCATTGATTTGCCTGTCTGCAAAACTCAGTCTCACCTCATCAATATCTACAGATACAGATTAAATGAATTGAAACAGAAATGTCAAAATGAAAATCATCACATTATCAATGTTTGTTGATGTGAAGGTGACTGTTCTGGGCCCGCGTCCTCACAGAAACACGAGATTTTAATGTCATTACTTCTGCAGAAAACTCTTACAAACTCTTATAGACGTTTACATTGTAGTATTCAGTGCTATAGTACTACAATGTTTTTAAGTGTTCATAAAACCACTGTATTGTAATGGTACATGTGCCACAGTAATACCATGGTATTCTTTTCCATACATTAGAATAGCATGAATATAGCAAGAATACATAAACACAACAATGCTATTTATCCAAATACCATAGTATTAGCATCTCATATCCACCACAGTACGCTTTGTAAACATTAGAACAAACTGCAAATTATAACATAATACTAATAAATAAGCAGGTAAAATAACAGAGCAGTAAACATAACTCTAAGTTCAAAGAGAAGAAGCAAAGAATGAATGAATATGAGTATTCATGAGCCTTCATACACTACAATTTCAAAACATTCTGACATATTAACTTAATCTAAACTCAAAGAAAACACATAGCAGCCAAACAAGTAAAGGGATTCTCTTCTAAAATTGACTTAATTTATGTACATAAACACTTGCATACCCGTATCTTGTGATATCACTTTTGATTTCAGCCGGTTCGGTGACTAATAACTGGTGAAAATAGCTGAAAAATCATGTTAAATTCATATTAATGTATCAGATCGGCGGCATGAGAACAGCAGCCATTACTGCCGCTGCTGACGTCACTGGACTCTACCACTGACAGCACTAGAGGGGCGCTTACAAATAACTTGCAAAAGTCTCGTAACCGTAAACGACACATAGCTATTTTTTTATGATACACATAACATATTTAGTTTAAATATACATATATACAGTGCAGTTTTTGATAAGAAAAATCTAAAATAAATAAATAAAAGAAGATTTTGGCTGGATTTAGCCTTTCAAACTGTCAAAAACATCCAAACATTTATTTTTTATGATTTTATATCACCTTCACTTTTGACATATGTAAATGTGCACAATATATATTCGATAAATATGCACAGAAACATCAGAGGAAAGGAAAATTATCGCATCGAACTGTCATGATTTTAGTTGGTACAGTCCAAAGCCCTCTAACCCTTCTTGCTAATGTTGCTGTGCTAATAATACACAGAGGAAACTAGAAGAAGGTAAATTACTCTAAATTCACATATATTTAATTAATGGACGTGTTTTTATATTTGGTTTTGAATATTAAAGATAAGTAAACGTTTGTAAGAGTTTTCTGCAGACGTATTGACATTAAAATCTCGTGTTTCTGTGAGGACGCGGGCCCAGAACAGTCACCTTCACATCAACAAACATTGATAATGTGATGATTTTCATTTTGACATTTCTATTTCGATTCATTTAATCTGTATCTGTAGATATTAATTCGGTGAGACTGAGTTTTGCAGACAGGCAGATCAATGAATGTTGCAGAATTACTGTTTTTCAGTCTTTCATTTCACATGACTGATATAGAGACATGTAATGTAGTCCACATTATTATTGACTATAATACCATATTTATTTATGTTTAATGTAACCAAAGCAGAAGCCTTTATATCAAAAGGTTTATAAGATGATGGAAAAACATACATTTAGTGTGTCCAAACTAGTGTAAATTAGAGGTGAAGTGAAATCATTAAACTTAAAGGATGTTCACTTTCAAATTAAAATTTCCTGATAATTTACTCACCCCCATGTCATCCAAGATGTTCATGTCTTTCTTTCTTCAGTCGAAAAGAAATTAGGGCTTTTGATGAAAACATTACAGGATTTTTCTCCATATAGTGGATTTCAATGGAGCCCAAACAGTTGAAGGTCAAAATTACAGTTTACAACGATACCAGACGAGAAATAAGGGTCTTATCTAGAGAAACCATCGCTCATTTTCTAAATAAAAATTTAAAAATTTATACGTTTTAACCATAAATGCTCATCTTGAACTAGCTCTCTTCTTCTCTATTTGAATTCCGGCAGTGTAGACACTGCTAAGTGTATTACTGCCCTCCACAGGTCAAAGTTTGAACTAATTGTTATATACTTGCACTAGCATATTGTATATGACAATTTAGCAGCACTGAAACTGTAATTTCAACCTGACCTTCAACCGTTTGGGCTCCAATGAAGTCCACTATATGGAGAATAATCCTGGAATGTTTTCATCAAAAACCTTAATTTCTTTTCGCCTGAAGAAAGAAATTATCAGGAAATTTTCATTTGAAAGTGAACTAATCCTTTTTTGTCTCTTTTCTTTAATCACAGGCATCATGGTGAACTTCGCAGCAGCGATTCGTGAGCACTGGGTCAATATTCTGGTCCCTCTGGGTTTCGTCATCGGGGTTTATCTGGACCGACGGAATGATCAGAAACTCACAGCATTCAGGAACAAGAGTGCTTTATACAGCAGGTCGTATGACATCTAATAAAATCTATAGTGTGTCTTTGCAAATGAATCATGTCTGAATGTGTAACTGTGATTTCAGGGAACTGAAGCCGGGCGAGCAGTACACCTGGAAGTGAGGCTCCTGCAGTGATATTTATTGGACCCTCTGCCCAGAATATGTATATTGTCTGTTCATCCACCGTGTCTCTGATTTCAAGCATGTTGGTGCAATAAATGTTGCATTTAGTTCTGTAATGCCTTGTAGTTTTTATTACGGGACGAGTGATGGGACATTTTGTTAGTTTGGTTGGTTTCTCTGTCACATTGCACTGGGTGGCTCCGACCACATTTAATTACATTTTATTAGTTCAAACTCTTGATCCACATCGCAATCATCATTTAATTAAACATCAGATAAAATCTGATTATAACTGCCTCATTCATTTGGTGTGATTTTGTTGCATCATCTGTGTTGACTAAAAATATATAATTTTTGTTTTCCCATCACACATTAAAGGGCCTATTAGGATAATATGACCAAAATATCATCTGCAGCGACATCTTTTTCATGCTGTATTTGAATGCAATAGCATAGTTTGTCAGAAGAACTGGTTTAATGCTGTTTTAGCAACTTTACAGAAATGTTTGTTTTCACAAAGTTTATGGATGGCCTTGGCAATGGATAACAAACACTGATTAAATATTTTAATTGTTTGCATAACTTCAGCAATTATGTAAATATATATAGTGGCCAAAAGTGATGTCTGGTCTAGAAAAAATTGACCGTCAAATTGACAAGATTTTATAAGCATATTGTGTAGCTGTGCTTGGAGTCAATTGTTTTATTTGTTATAATGAAACATGCCAAATATTGCCAAACAATATTTTTGGCCAGGCTGTCATACAAAGAAATTATGAAAACATGCAAAAACAAGAAAGAACGAAAATGAAATATTAATAAATGATTATGTTGTAATCAATGTATGCTTTTTCTTGTTTTTCTATGCATTTTGTTTTGCATAGTAAAAACAAAACTAGCTGCAATTTGCCTTTTTTGCCAAATAATTTTGTCAGATAAAATTTTTAAAGTTTAGTGATTTGTACTTCCTTCATATTTTCCTCATATTTTAGTTATAGAAAACAAATATCCCCTTTGGACAACACTTTTGGCCACTACTAATGTATAAATATATATATACAAAAAATTATATACACTACCGCTCAAAAGTTTGGGATCGGTACGATTTTTAATGTTTTTAAAAGAAGTTTTGTCTGCTCACCAAGGCTTAATTTATTTAATTAAAAATACAGTAAAAACAGTAATATTGTGAAAAATTATTACAATTTAAAATAACTGTTTTCTATTTGAAAATATTTTAAAAAGTAATTTATTCCTGTGATCAAAGCTGAATTTTCAGCATCATTACTCCAGTCTTCAGTGTCACATGATCCTTCAGAAATCATTCTAATATGATGATTAGTTCCTCAAGAAATATTTATTATTATTATCAATGTTGAAAACAGTTGTGTACTTTTTTTCAGGATTCCTTGATGAACAGAAAGTTCAAAAGAACAGCATTTATCTGAAATACAAAGCTTCTGTAGCATTATACACTACCGTTCAAAAGTTTGGGGTCAGTAAGAATTTTTATTTTTATTTTTTTGAAAAGAAATTAAAGAAATTAATACTTTTATTCAGCAAGGATGCATTAAATCAATCAAAAGTGACAATAAAGACATTTATAATGTTACAAAAGATTAGATTTCAAATAAACACTGTTCTTTTGAACTTTCTATTCATCAAAGAATCCTGAAAAAAAAAAATTGTACACAAATATTTTGTACAATTGTAAACAATAAATGTTTCTTGAGCAGCAAATTGACATATTAGAATGATTTCTGAAGGATCATGTGACACTGAAGACTGGAGTAATGATGCTGAAAATTCAGCTTTGCCAACACAAGAATAAATTACATTTTAAAATATTTTCAAATAGAAAACAGTTATTTTAAATTGTAATAATATTTCACAATATTACTGTTTTTACTGTATTTTTAATTAAGTAAATGCACCCTTGGTGAGCAGACGAAACTTCTTTTAAAAACATTAAAAATCTTACCGATCCCAAACTTTTGAGCAGTAGTGTATATATATATTTATAAAAAATTATAATATATATATATATATATATATATATATATATATATATATATATATATATATATATATATAAAATAAACGGGTAAGGTGAACACAGAATTTTTTTTTAAGGATATTTGCTTTACATGCTCATTTTAGCCTACTTTAAAATATTTTTTAAGTCATTTTTTATTACCTTATATGTCCAAAACTAATTTTTCACGAAACCTCACATACATAAAATATTACCCTTTATAGACAGTTTTTAAAGTAAAGAGTAAAGGAAGCACTCTACAGTACTATATGAAACAACCAGTTCTTTATTTACCCTTGTAAGTTCACAAGTCCCCACCCTCCCATAAAAAAACACTTTCTCATTGGATCTATGCAAATCTCATAGGTGGCCTATTCTGATCTCAAAAAGGTGAGTTGTCACTGAAAGGTGAGGAGTTCGCATCTATGATATACAAGTACACACACATACTGTTCGCACATATTTACCACAGAGCTGTTCAACAAAGAAAAACCTCAAAAATATTCTTCGGTTTTCTAAAGATGTTTTATACACATTGGATCATTTTAGTTTACAAAAATATGTAGTTTGGACAGATGACAACCGTATGATGTAGAACCCTCATTTTCTTTAGCCAATAAAATGTTTTTATTCAGCTGTCAAAGGTTCAGCTGTGCGGATCAGTCCCTTCTCAAACAGCAGCTCGGCCAGAGACATCTGCAAAATGAGATTCATTTCAAACACAACATACTGTAACATGTGCATAAAAGCAATTTCAACATGTCATTAAGCACTAAAGTCCTGCATTTTATAACAAATCCATGCGGTACCTTAGCCTCCGCTGTCTCACATGGTAAACTGGCCACAGAAACATACTTAGGATATGAATGAATCAGAAACTCCATGGCATCTATGTGCTGTTAAAAACACAATCAGTCAAATGCTTAATAGAAGGTAAAAGCTGCAGTCAGTCATTTGAGACAAGAGTGCAGGTTTACCTCTGCCTTCATCTCAATGCTCTTGGGTTCTTCTTTATGATAGACTCTAGAGTTCTCAGTAGTGTAATAAAGACACACAGTCTCTCCATCACTGCACAACCTATGAAGACAAGTTATTTTTAATTCTAACACATGGTTTAATTTTAAATAGCATTCATCACAACAAAACAAATTAATGTGCATCTTTAATTATACATTATCATATAAGCATCCATCTGGTCAGCACCCAAAGTTCTCTCATCACTTTACTCACTTTATGAGTTTGGTCACTGTAGACTGAGAAGTGTTACAGAAAAAATGATGTTCTGGATGAGGTACCTTGCAGCTCCAGCCCGCATCAGTCTGATCTGGGTTTGCTTCTTCAGTTCAACAGCCACATCGAGGGCCTCACCATCTCCCCATCGAGCAGGAGCCCCGTACACACTGCCGGCCTTCTCCTCTGCGAAACACACACAAATGCATTTTAATGAATGGACATGGACAGAGCTTATATTATTGCAATATCTGATACAACACAAATACTTGTTTTGAAATTAAGTGTGTAATTTCTTTACAATTGCAAACATATTTTCTAAAACACAGAACTGATTGAGACAGACGTCTATGGCCATGTTCAGACTTCAGATTTTTTTGCAGATTTTATACATATGGGTTTTTGAAAATCTGGACAGCAAAAAAAATGAAATTGGATTTTTTCAAATCTGATTCAAACTACATATGGAGGTTTGAAGATGCGGATTGGCAGGACGCTCTGGCTGCTCATATAGGATTTCAAACTGCCTTTTGAGTCACTCTTAAAGCGACGCAAACCAGTGACGGAAAGGCCGGAAGTATTCATACGGTGTTCAGCTCTGCACCGCAATTCAACATGCCGTTTATTTGGAGAGTGAGATGATGCACCTCGATTTTTCCTACATCCGTTTTGAAACGCTTGTCACATACATGGACATGCCTACACTGTAACCAAAGCGACCCATGCAGATATGTCTGGTCACACAAATCTTATTTGATCTGATCACTTGCATGTAATAGAGCAGACAGTGTGCCTGAAAAGATGTGGAAAAGATCACCTCTCAAAATACGAAAAACACAAAATGTGTGAACAAAATGCAAGTTTTGGGCACTTGTGATCCATATACACCACCTGCAGCAGTATTTCAATCACTAAAAACAGCGAGGCAGTCTAAAACGCTTAACGTGAAAAACATGTCTTAATGTACTAAAACAGTGATATTAAAAGATCAAATTCAGTATATATACACCTTATTGATGATGCATACTATACAGGCGAGCAGATGAGGCCAGAATATGAACACAACTCGCTAAACGCTCAATGAGCAACTGCACATTGCATTTACATTCTACATTCTAGTATGCATCATCAATAAGGTGTATATTGAATTTAGTTTTTTAATATCACTTACTACATTAGTACTTAGTACAAAACGACTGGCAGCCGAGGAAAGCCTTGTTTTGCCCTCCACGTGGGTGTTCCTATAAGGGTGTGACGTCACGTGAAAACTATGATTTGAGACTCACCAGCGTTCAGCAGAGGTGGAAGGCAGTCGTGCAGGAAGTCTTTGGCTTTCTGATCTACAGCAGCATCAACTGGAGCAAAATGTATCAGTTTCTTCATCAGGCCCTGAACGTGTGCATTGAACTTGTCTCTTCGTGGGTCTTCCTGTTCGAGTCATTTCAGTGTCAATATAGATCAGGAATGAACAGATATTAATGAAGTATAAACACAAGTACCTTCTCTGAGTTCTGAACTCCCATGAACTGAAGGTAATCGAGCGGCAGCCCCTTCCTGAACTCAACGTCTTCCTCCATCGCAATCTCCAGAGCTGCTGGCATCAACTGCAAATCAAATATATTCACTGAAGTCACAATATCATTGAGTGAATCTTACATAGAAATATCCGGATCATATCATTTCACTCCAAAAATCAAAAGAAATAAGGAAGCATATTTTCCCCCAAAGCTCTCATTTATGTAATAAATAAATAGATAAAATACAAAATTATTAAAATCATCCTTTATGTATTTCATTCATTTTAATTTTTTAAATTGTATACTTTTGTACTGTATTGTGAATTGCATTTGATAACTTACAAAATGTAAATTGTTGAGTGAATCTGGGTGAGTCTTACATGAAAATATCAGTAACACTTTACAATAAGGTTCATTAGTTAACTACATTAGTTATGATGAACTAATAATGAACTGCACTTCTACAGCATTTATTAATCTTTGTTAAATTCAACATTTACTAATACATTATTAAAGGTGCCCTAGATTCAAAAATTGAATTTACCTCGGCATAGTTGAATAACAAGAGTTCAGTACATGGAAATGACATACAGTGAGTCTCAAACTCCATTGTTTCCTCCTTCTTATATAAATCTCATTTGTTTAAAAGACCTCCGAAGAACAGGCGAATCTCAACATAACACCGACTGTTACGTAACAGTCGGGATCATTAATATGTACGCCCCCAATATTTGCATATGCCAGCCCATGTTCAAGCCATTAGACAAGGGCAGCCAGTATTAACGTCTTGATCTGTGCACAGCTGAATCATCAGACTAGGTAAGCAAGCAAGGACAATAGCGAAAAATGGCAGATGGAGCAATAATAACTGACATGATCCATGATAACATGATATTTTTAGTGATATTTGTGAATTGTCTTTCTAAATGTTTCATTAGCATGTTGCTAATGTACTGTTAAATGTGGTTAAAGTTACCATAGTTTCTTACTGTATTCACGAAGACAAGAGCCGTCACTATTTTCATTTTTAAACACTTGCAGTCTGTATAATGCATAAACACAACTTCATTCTTTATAAATCTCTCCAACAGTGTGTAATGTTAGCTTTAGCCACGGAGTACTATCAAACTCATTCAGAATCAAATGTAAACATCCAAATAAATACTATACTCACATGATCCGACGCATGCATGCAGTAGGCATGACGAACATCTTGTAAAGATCCATTTGAGGGTTATATTAGCTGTGTGAACTTTGTTTATGCACTGTATTATAGTCGAGAGCTCGGGGGCGGGGAGCGCGTGATTTAAAGGGGCCGCAGCCTGAATCAGTGCATAGTTAATGATGCCCCAAAATAGACAGTTAAAAAAATTTATTTAAAAAAATCTATGGGGTATTTTGAGCTGAAACTTCACAGACACATTCAGGGGACACCTTAGACTTATATTACATCTTGTAAAAACTGGTTCTAGGGCACCTTTAAAATCCTGTTAACATTAGTTAATGCACTGTGAACTAACATGAACAAACTATGAACAACTGTATTTTCATTAACTAACATTAACGAAGATTAAATAAATACAGCAACAAATGTATTGCTCATGGTTACTTCATGTTAGTTAATACATTAACTAATGTTTAACTAATGAACCTTATTGTAAAGTGTTACCAGAAGAGCACATTTCACACCAAAAATCAAAAGAAATTTTCCTCCGAGTAAAAATAATTACATAAGATTAAAAAAAAATCCAACTACTGTTAAAATCAATCTCTGTGAGTCCATGTAATGAAAATCAATGGCTGCAGCTTGGTTGATGTTTGAAAACCCACCCACAGCGATCGTGACTGTAAATCAATATGAGCCCAGTGCATGAACCAATGTCTTCTGAAGCCAAACAATAGGTGTGTGGAAGAAAAATACTAATACTTTAAACTCTTTTATTAACCATCACACAAGAGTGAGGAAATGATGAGAACATTTTCATTTTTGGGTGAACTATCCCTTTAATAGCCCTAAAATCACTTTCTTTAAGTAAAATGTTGTTTTTTCCTTTTGATTTTTAGTGTGAAGATGTTTTTGTGAAATTTGTTTATCGATAAAGGCTTGTACTTTCAGGAGCAGATCTCCCCAGCTGTTCCTCTGGTAGGAGGAGACGGTGATGTGCAGCGAATGAACGTCAGGCAGACAGTCACCCTGATGAATGAAGCCACGGGGAAAATACAGCAGATCACCAGCTTCCAGCACCACGTCCATGATGGGCTGCCCGATCTCTTTCTGACTGAAATTAGCTTGAGGAGAAATACAACAGACAGAGAGTTTATCCCCTTTAGAATTAATAAAATACTTGTGCTTTGAGATTAGTTAGTGTGTAAAGACTGTACTTACGACTGGACACCAGCGGCAACATTTCATCTTCACATCTGAGGGACGACAGAGAAACTAGAAGTTAATACTGCATCTCTTCACTTGGTACAGTTAAAGATTTTAGTTTATTTTTCTGAGGCGTCTGAGTCTGATATGTTACAGGTAATGTTTAAAGGGGTCCTATTATGCTTTTTTACATGTTCATATTTCTTTAGTGTGTAATGTTGCTGTTTGAGCATGAAAAAGTCCCTCCAGCTGGAGTTCTTCTCTATATCAGTGTCACTGTTTCTGAACTCCCTGAAACGCCTCCATTGTAGTCTTGAGTTTTCTTCCGGGAACGAACACGTCACAATATTCCTCATTTAAATAATTCCCACCCAAGGCATACATTAAATAAAGGGGCGGGGCCTGGTTGAGTTAGATAGTGTGTTGAAATTCGTGGTTATGGTAAGGGGCGAGACATTTCCCAAACACATTCAAAGCACCTGACCAATCACAACACACTGATCCAGCTGACCAATCAGAGCACAGTGTGCTTTTCAGAAGAAGGGGCTTCATAGAGACAGGAACTAAACAGAGCGTTACTGACAGACTGGGAAGAGAGGAGCTGAAACAATGGAGAATATGAGGAAAATAATGTGTTTTTTGAACATTCAAGCATGAAAACTTAATCTAGTAGAGCCCAAAAACAAATCAAGACTGAAAAAGCCTCTTTAAAATCACTCACCTAGGGTTGTACACTCTCCAGTGCTTTTTGCCCTCGAGCTGCACAACGAAAGCCTCTATATCGTCATAATGAGGAGCAAATCCCTGTGTCCCCGGTGGTGTTAGATATCTGAAAAACATATCACAGGTAAATGACAATTGACAGTGATGAATCGAATATTTATGAATAATGTTTATGCATCATCACATACACATTTGCACCCGCCATACTGCCAAACTTCTCCTGAAGAATGGAGAGCACTTGCCACACAGTGGAAGAAAACGCTTGAGGATTGAGCATTCTGAGAGAGCAGCCACTCTGACGACAGACAACAAACAACATCTGTCAATAAACTTCACACTTTTACAGTAGAATAAAAACTGAGGCTTCACAGACGTGTATATAGGGGGTGAAGCTGAATCTGACGCTCCCCTTAACCATTGAAAGGATACTATGACAAAGATATCGCTTGTATGAACCCTGTCAAAGCTGAATTTTCAGCATCATTACTCCAGTCTTCAGTGTCACATGATCCTTCAGAAATCATTCTAATATGATGATTTGATGCTCAAGAAACATTTGATTATTATCAATGTTGAAAACAGCTGTGTTTATTTTTGCAGAAACCGTTTGTTAATAAATATAAATTTTTTTAAGTTGGCTTGAAAAACATCCTAGCAACCACCCTGAGTACCTTAGCAAACGCATAGCAACAGCCTAGCAACCTCCCAGAATACCTTAACAACCGCATAGAAACACCTTAGCAACCACTCAGTGTACCCTAGCAACCGAATAGCAACACCTTAGCAACCACCCCGAGTACCCTAGCAACCGCATAGCAACACCTTAGCAATCACCCCGAGTACTAGCAACCACATAGCAACACCTTAGCAATCACCCCGAGTACTAGCAACCACATAGTAACACCCTAACAACCACACAGATTACCCTAGCAACCGAATAGCAACACCTTAGCAACTACCCCAAGTACCCTAGCAACTGCATAGCAACACCTTAGAAATCACCCCGAATACTAGCAACCAAATAGTAACACCCTAACAACCACACAGATTACCCTAGCAACCGAATAGCAACACCTTAGCAACTACCCTGAGTACCCTGGCAACTGCATAGCAACACCTTAGCAATCACCCCGAGTACTAGCAACCGCATAGCAACACCTTAGCAATCACCCCGAGTACTAGCAACCATATAGTAACACCGTAACAAACACACAGATTACCCTAGCAACTGCATAGCAACACCTTAGCAATTACCCCGAGTACCCTAGCAACTGCATAGCAACACCTTAGCAATCACCCCGAGTACTAGCAACCGCATAGCAACACCTTAGCAATCACCCCGAGTACAAGCAACCACATAGTAACACCCTAACAACCACACAGATTACCCTAGCAACCGAATAGCAGCACCTTAGCAACCACATAGCAAAACCCTAGCAACCACTTTGAGTACCATGACTCTATCTATCTATCTATCTATCTATGTATCAAAACTACTAAACTAAAACTATCAAACTGAAAACCTTCAAACTTCAAACTTTTAAAACTATTTCAAACTTTCTGGACCAGCTTTTTCAAGCCAACTTAAAGTTTGTCTCAACAAACTTTTTTATCTAGATTTTTAACTGTTCTTTTTTTCTAAGCCAAAAATGAATACCAGTAATCATATAACACATCAGTTTCATGTATTTGGGAAATGTTCATGATCTGTACCTCATAAAAATCCCACACTGTGTACGGTAACGCTCTTCCTGGAGGATTGTGTGTCTCTCTTTTTCCATTTGTGTAGCTCGTCACATCCAGGTTCACTCCATACTGCACATTCTCCTGAAAAAGCACTGAACATTATATCTGACAGCAACTTTAGATATACAGATTCCCTCTCAATCTAAGAACAAAAATTGCTTACGTTTCTTAAGATCTGGTCAAACTCAGCGGTAGAAAAGAGTCCTTTGTAATAATCTGGTTTCTGCCGTTGGATCAGCATTGGTTTCTTCTCCCAATTATCTCTATAATGTGGACAAAAAACACATCTTTAATTACTTCTAGACATCTTTACTAACTTCTAGTAACCTTTTCGGGTGACTTACTAAGTAAATCTAATGTAAACTGTCCAAGATAATGATCATATTTCAAAACCAATACCAAAAGAAACATTCAACATAATTTTCATGAAAAAGTAGTTGACTACAATGCAGAGCTGCACGATTAATTGTAGATTGCAAACTTGATTCATCTAAGTTTTGACAAGTACAATAACAGCAGGACTTTCAAATCTATGTTGATAACAGTTTATAGTTAGGATATAAACACTGATGTCTATAAAAAATGTATCAATTACATTGTTACACCAGTAGGTGGTGACAAGTGGCTGTTAAAAAAATGTTTTTGTGAATCATTGAATCATTCAATCATTCATTCACAGTTTCAATTTCAGCTGCTTTACAGAAGACGATACTGTCATTTTTCAGCTGTTGATTCAATTCGGTTTAACAACAGTGCCAATTTTGCAAATTTCATCAATTATGAAACTAATTCAATTTAGCTATAAATGTGTGTGGTCTCAAACCTGAGGAAGCTTTTCTCTTGGACTGGGTGAAGAAGCCACTGGAACAGTCTGTTGGCTCTGTCTCTGCTGTTGTTGACCTTCGCCAGATCCGTCAGGAGTGTCCCAAGAGCTGGACTGACAAATCCTTCTCCGTCATCTGTCTCACAGTCGTTCTCCTGAAAAAAACAGAACAGCATGAGCTTCAAATCTCCACTGATAATCCTGTATCTGTTGTTGTAGAGTTAGACACTTACGCCTTTAGACTTCTCCTTCTCACTGCTGCTGGGCCTCATGTGGGATTTCAGAGGTTTCATTCTTTTCTTTTTATTTGATTTCTTGTTAAATTGGATGCCATTCTCCTTCTTTTTGATTTTCTTTGCTGGCGGAGCCTTAGTCTGCAAAGCACAAGTCATGTAATTAAATTTAAAGCTCTTACAAAAATGGTGGTGATAAGTAATACCATGGTGTTTTTTTTTAATTCAAGGGTTTTCAGTCTTTTATTTGTACCCGCAAATGTTATCATCTTGGTGCATGGGACCCCTATTTTAAAATGTAAAAGGCAGCAATATATTTTAATGTATAAAGACCACATTTACAGGGTGAAAAATTAATATTATAAATATGCATAAAATATTATTTAGAAAACGCATCTACATTATTTTCTGTATTCAATATAGTGCTGAACTGTTAAATGTATTATTTATTTATTTAAAAATATTTTAATCAATTTACTTATTTTTTATTATTTTATTCAAGCTATTTATTTACTTGTGTATGTAGTATAACCTCATTTTTTATTTTAACATTAACAAATTTAATTATTTTTTATTTTAACATTTAGAAAATATTTAGTTTATATGCTTCTACATTATTATTTTGTCTACTTAATATAGTACTGTACTGTTGCATGTAGTATTTATTTAGTTTTTTAAATTAGTTTACTTATTAAAATCTACTTGTATTATTTTATTTATTTAGGTAGTATAACCTTGTTTTATTTTAACATTTACACATTTTCACTCCCCAGCGGACCACGATGACCACGGTTTTAAAAAATGTTTATTTATAATGTATACCATTTAATGATTTTCATATTTAGTGGAATTTAAATGGCAATCAAACTACATTTTTGTTAGCGAGTGAAGAGTGAGGATTTGAAGAATGTTTATGTAATATATTCTATATTCAATGTGTTTTCATTATATCAGAATTCAATATTGATGATATGATTAGGTTAACAACTTTTCACTAAAATGAGGTTTATGTTCCCCCGTAAAAATCATTCTGCCCTACAAAAAACACAAATTTCTCAAATGCAACTGTTTACCTGCACTTCTGGCTTTGCTCCTCCTGATAATGACTGATAAATAGATAAAGCAGACATGTGTTTTCTTTCCATGGCTCAGATCTCAACAGCAGCAGACATGAGACACATGAGAGCTTTTCTTCTGCAGAAGACAATACAAACAAACAGCGCTCACACTGCCACCTACGGTCTGGGGCTGCAACGACATGTTTAAAATAATTCCCCCTTACTACATCCCCCCGTGTATAATACATCAAACACACACATATACACGATTATCAGTTATTTAATTAATCTAAATTTATTTTATGCTGATGTATTATTACCAAAAACCCACCAGAAGTAATTGTAAACAGACTCGACGCGCTAAACGCTAGATGGCAGCACGCGCACGCAGTGAACAGTTACACCGCGAGAGCTCCCGGGCTGCTATCGCGCATGCGCATTAACGCCGCTGCTGCCGTCTGCTGGAGTGCGTACGCGTTTTGCTGCACCTCAAGAGACGGAGCGTTTTCAGCAGACGTTTACCGGGCCGTTTCTGTCCGTTACCGACACCATGGACACGCCGAAGAACAGGAGTTTATAAGGACGGACGTACTTTCTAACGGATTTATTCTGAGGTAAAGTAAAATAACGGTTTGTCGTTCGTTAGCGAGTCGGTTAGCAGCGGCTAACATCAAACAAACAGATGGGTACAAATATTCCTGTTTTTATTTTCGCAAATAACACTCACATTAGTTATGATAATGCTCTAATAATAATGAATAATGTTGGGACTTTGTCTTTTTTAGATTTCTATGTGTCTAAAGTGCTGCAGGGAATCAGTGTAACGTTAAGTTGGTCATTTAAATGACGCGTTGAACAAATCAGATTGATCTGATCGATAATATCAGACACTCACTTAGCTGATTTATTAATCACATAAAAATCTGAACAACAATATCAGCCACACTCTAATAGTGTTGTTTTATAACATCTGATCTGATCAATAACACACACTGATCTGATTTATTAATTCATTAGGAATATCAGACACTCTCTAATCTAGAGATCTAACATCTAATCTGATCATCATTTTCAGATACACTCTAAACATGTCATTAATTTATAACATTGGATCTGACTAATGATATCAGACAGTGATCTGATCTATTATGATTAAACCAAGACACACTCTGACAGTCATAATCTGATGTGAGATCAGATTTTTTCATCTAATATTGAGAATATCTCAATATGATTGTTAGAATATCACACACACACACCACTGTGATCTGATCTCACTTGACAGACTCAGAATATTGAATCTGATTTGTTCTCATCTCTAGAGTCAGAGTTTAACTCTAGAGATCAGACCTACAATCTTTGCATGTTATGAACAGATTATGAATATCTGCATGAGATATTCTTAGTCACATAACATCAGATCATATCTGATATTATTGATTAGTACATAATGTGACAATTCCGAGTCTCATATTCTCATTACGTGACGGTGAATGTTTGATTTTATATCAGATCATCACCATGTATGATAATATTATTGATTAGTTCAGATCAGTAGGTCTGCATCTGGTATTCCGAGTGTGTCCAGCCAGTCAGCCGTGTGATGAATCGCAGGAACAGATGTGTTTGTCGATGATCAGAGTGTGAGTTGTGTTGAGGTAGTCAGTCATTGATTATTTAGGGTGCTGACATGTTCTGTGTTTGTGTAAATTAGTTGTTTTCCTCCTAACCCATCTGTGAAGGACCTAACTCATTGCACGTTTTATTTGTGAAGGAAAATAAAGATATTTGCTCTGCTCTGGCAGTGGTGACCATCTGTGCAATGAAGTGCCAGTTCAGGCGTGACTAAAAGAAACACTAAATCACCAAACCGTTTTATTAGTCTAACAGCTCTAGATGTGTGGAGTCTTTATTTAGGCATTTTATTTATCTAATAAAGAGTCGCATGCCAACATATATTGGTTTTTGCATTCAACGTCTCTGTAGGATTCTGGTCTAAACTTAATGGAAATTGGCATGGCTTTTCTGCTGTTCCAGGTCATTGTTGGTACTGTAGTCTGCTTTGTGATTTTGAGCATAATGCAGTAATTCCCCCCAGGCAAAGGACCAATCACGCGGCTCGTCTTTCCATTATCCGTCACTGTCCAGTGGTGTGGGTATGAAGAGGTCTGGCAGCTGTTACTAGGGTCTTAAGATTTTACTAGTGTTAAATCTGTGATCCGGCGTAAGGCTGGGAAAGGGCCTGCTGGGTTTGTGCTGCTCTGGATGGAAAACGCTGGTGGGATTTGATCTTATTTGGATCAGGTGCTTATGAATATCGAAATGCCATGTGGGATTTTTTTGAAGGATAGCTTGGTTGGTTTTATGACAATGAAGTCGGGTTGGTAAAGGATAGGTTCACTTTCAAATGAAATTTAGCCCAAGCTTTACCCACCCTCAAGCCATCCTAGGTGTAAATATCCTGACGTATCCGAGCTTTATAATGGCAGTGAACAGGGGTCACAAGTATGAGCTGAAGAAAGTGCTTCCATCCACATCCATCCATCATAAACATACTCCACATGGCTCCGGGGGGTTAATAAAGGCCTTCTGAAGCAAAGTGATGCGTTTGTGTAAAAAAATATATCCATATTTAACAATTTATGAAGTAAAATATCTAGCTTCCGCACGAGCCGCCTTCAATATTCAAGAAAATGTTAACTGGCTTACACTTTTTCCATAAGTTGAATAGGGAAGGCATAGGACGTAGCGTAAGCTTTTTGAACTGCGAGAGAGTAGAGCTGGATGATTATGACCTAAAATCAAAACCTCGAATAATTGAACATTTTACCTCGATTATGATTAATGAACGATTTAAAAAAAAATAAAAAATCCCCCTCATAGTTCCCCCTCACTTACAAGGTTTGTACTGTAAATATGATTGACTATTAAAGGTGAGATATTTTTTCCTATTGAAAGAGTGATCTGACATAACAGCTCATTTTCAGCAGTTATTGTATCTATGGTTCATAACATTTCTTACAGATTTCTGCTGGTTGTAAATCAGATAAAGATATAATAGCACAGTACAGGTACATAATGAGAGCGATTGCGTGTGTGAATTAGTCATACCGTCTCTCTATATATTGTGAAGCTGTGGGTTGTAAATGGTTTCTTCAAAAGTAGAAAAAAATATATGCTATAATAACTTTTGAGTTTTTAAGCTACTTTAGTGATACATCACAGGACAGCACTGACAGCTAGTTTCTGCTCCTCTCTGTGCACCCAATCTTCACATTTTGTGCAGCTACTGTTTGTATGAGTGTTCATGCCATAATGCAGCTGTGCGAGCACGGTAGCTCGATATAATAATACACATCCAATCATCTAATAACTTGAATGTCCAAAGTGGCAAACCGTAAAACACATACAACTGACAAAGTTTAGTGAAGACGCAAGGCTCGCCGCTCCATCTCTGTGTGTTGACTCAGCATTCACCTCCAGCTTCGGACGGGGCGGAGTCAAGTGGCTTCACACACGGTAGTATGTTTTGTAAGGGAGAAGTATTAAAGGTGCCCTAGATTCAAAAATTGAATTTACCTCGGCATAGTTGAATAACAAGAGTTAAGTACATGGAAATGACATACAGTGAGTCTCAAACTCCATTGTTTCCCCCTCCTTATATAAATCTCATTTGTTTAAACGACCTCCGAGGAACAGGCGAATCTCAACATAACACCGACTGTTACGTAACAGTCGGGATCATTAATATGTACGCCCCCAATATTTGCATAAGCTAGCCCATGTTCAAGGCATTAGACAAGGGAAGCCAGTATTAACATCTGGATCTGTGCACAGCTGAATCATCAGACTAGGTAAGCAAGCAAGGACATTAGCGAAAAATGGCAGATGGAGCAATAATAACTGACATGATCCATGATAACATGATATTTTTAGTGATGTTTGTAAATTATCTTTCTAAATGTTTTGTTAGCATGTTGCTAATGTACTGTTAAATGTGGTTAAAGTTACCATCGTTTCTTACTGTATTCAAGGAGACAAGAGCCTTCGCTATTTTCATTTTTTAAACACTTGCAGTCTGTATAATTCATAAACACAACTTCATTCTTTATAAATCTCTCCAACGGTGTGTAATGTTAGCTTTAGATTTAGAGGGGCCGCGTACCCTGAATCGGCGCATTTATAATGATAGGCAGATAAAAAAATTAATTTAAAAAAAACGATGGGGTATTTTGAGCTGAAACTTCACAGACACATTCAGGGGACACTTAAGACTTATATTACATCTTTTGAAAACATGTTCTTCGGCACCTTTAAGAGGATTTAAAAACTGAAATAACTGACATGGGAAAATTACATCGGTTAGAGGTTCTGAATTTCGGTTTCGATTACTTTACGATTAATCGTCCAGCCCTATGCGAGAGTTTTACACTTTCTTTGTACGTTGAATACAGAAGACGGTCTGGAGCTGAGTCATTCCATGTCAAATCAACCAAATTTCGGAAACTTCCCTGGATGAAATGTTTGATTTTGTTAATATTTTTTTCTGTAGAAAGACAAACATAAACAGTGGTGAAAGCCACTATTGTCACTGTCACAGATGTATATTTAATGAGTAATTCACTATTTTGTAGAGCGGGGGTAAAAATATTCACCTGAGATTTGGAGCCAAATTAGAGAGGTGTAAAAATGACTTTAGAAAGATCGCAGCATCATTATTTTATTTTTACACAGAGATTGGTAGGTCTTAGTAAAATCTGTTTAATTTAGAAATCTGTGTTTCATTAGACACCAACAGTGACTGTTCAAAAATGGCAAAAAGCACTTCTTGTGTTTTTTGCCTCAAGTTTGCAAGCCTGTAAGCCTTTAGATTGTTGTTCTTATGAAACTTTTCTTTTGAAATCTTCATTTTTAAGGCCTTAGATAGGGATGTCAATGTGGTAACGTGTAGTTACGATACTGCATATTTGAACTCTTGGTAGATTCAGAAGCTGTTAAAATGAGCAAAATCCCATCTTCCAAATATCCCCAAAACCTATTCAAATATAGACTCTTATAAACACACTTTTGAGAGCAAGTTATTGTGCCTCAACCACTTTCAGTGGATTTGTGATACTCAGAGAGTTATGTTATAAGCAATTCTTTTGATAGAGAAAAACAAGATATATTTCTAGTTTAAACACTATTTATTCTTTAGACATTCCTTTTTAAATGCAACAAGAAATCAGCTGTGTGCAAAGTGAACCACATTTGGTTTTTGATCACTGAATATGGGTAATATTCAACAATATGAACATGGAGCTGCGTTGAGATCCCCATATCTATGGGACTAAACTATATAGGGCCTTGAAAATTGGGATTTCAAAAGGAAAGTTTATTAAGAATGAGAATCTAGAAGGATATCTTAAATACTTTGAGTTACAGGCATGACAACTTTGGAAAAGGAATATTTATGGTATGTTCTATGCAACTGAGTTGATAGAAAAACACGAGATGCATTTCTAGTTTCAACATTATATGTTCTTCAGATATTCCTCCTTTAAAAGAAAAAAGTATCAGCTTTATGCAAAGTGACCCACATTTGGTTTTTGACCAGTGAAAATGTGTGCAATTGACTAATTTAGGTCTCCATATCTCTGGGACTGAACCATTGAGGGCCTTTAAAATGAAGATACCAAAAGAAAAGCTTGTTAAGAACCAGAATCTAAAAGGATATTAAGATATCTTTAATACTTCTTGAGTTACGGGCATGCAAACTTGAGGCAGAAAAAGTGCTTTTTGCCATTTTTGAACGGTCACCATTGGCATATAATGCCACAAATATTGCTAAAGTCAACAGATTTTACTAATAGACCTACCAATCTCTGTGTAAAAATAAAATAATGATGCTGCCATCTTTCTAAAGTCATTTTTACACGCCTCTAATTTGGCTCCAAAAATGGTCATTTTGACCCCCCCTCCACAAAATAGTGGATTACTCTGTAAATATACATCTGTGACATTTAATATTTTGTCTTTCATCACTATGTATGTTTGTCTTTCTACAGAAAAAATATTAACAAAATCAAAAATTTGAGCCGGGGACCTCTGGTTGAGTTGAGCTGTGTTTTCCTCGCCTGATGTGGGGAAAAATTGCTAATAGATGGGCATTTATTACAGTCTCATGACTAGTTTCACAGATCTATTCTGAGTCCTACACCAAAGAAAAGTTGACAGAGCTGTTTCTGTGCTGGAAAATTGGATCTTATTCTGTGTCTGAGAAACTTGCTCTGATTGTGAACAAAGCGGACACTTGTCTGTCCATTTTCTTATTCCTGACTAATTTGAATTACATCAGTCTGATGTACTTAATTCAGTCTGATCTGCTCTGCTCTGGTTTTGCCTGAGTCTGATGTTCTCTATTTTAGTGCTTGCACTTCTCACAAAAGCAGAAGCTAATAAATCACGCCACTCTCCCTCAGCACAGACTTCTGGGTGAGATGTTTCCACATAGGGTGAAGCTGAGAGTTTGTTAGCCATATTCTTTCTGACATCCCAAAGCACATCAGCTCCAGAGTGTTTGAAATGCTTTCATTAATAGTTATTTTTTGCCATATGCCAGGAAGGTAGGGCAGGATTTTCCATCTGTTTCTCTCGCTGTCTTCCTCGGCTGCTGTTGTTATCAATTGCAGGTTCTGGCCTAATTAAGATGACCGTACTGACACCTTACACTGCTCAGAAAGTGGACCTGATACATTATGCTGCTGACATTTAAGTGCTTCTTAAGGTTTCAGGATCATTCTGTCCTGGAGGCACATCAGTCCTTACTTATATAATATAAATCATTTATACTTTTTGACATTAGTGTTGTGGGTTGTTGCCAGAGCATTGCTATTCGGTTGCCCTAAATTAAAAGTGAGCGTTTTAGCACTATTTGCTATTTGCTTATTGGCCCAGTAAATCAAAAGAGCCACCCCTAAGTAAATAATATTCTGGCTTGAGTTCTTCAGTGTAAATCTACGAGGTTTATCCACCAGGCAAAATAAAATAAAAAAGTCTGCTCTATTCTAAATGCATTAGCACACCTCTGTTCAACAAACTGCCTGATGGATCCTTTTTAAAGACTAATGATGCGTTTCCACAGTTATTTATGGAAGCTTGTTTCCGCCACTGAATAAAAAATAAAAAAGGTAATTGCGACTTTTTTTTTAATCTCACAATTGTGAGTTTATATCTTGCAATTCTGACTTTTTTTCTCGCAATTGCGTTTTATCACGCAATTCTGCAAATAAAGTCAGAATTGCGAGGTATAAACTCACAATTGAGAGTTATAAAGTCGATATAAACTAGTAATTCTGACTTTTTTTCCTCAGAATTGAGTTTATATCTCGCAATTCTGACATTATAACATGCAATTATGACTTTATATCGTGCAATTCTGGCTTTATAACTTGCAATTGTGAGTTTAAAGATACAACTATTTGAAAATCTGGAAACTGAGGATGCAAAAGAATCAAAATATTGAGAAAATCGCCTTTAAAGTTGTCCAAATGAAGTCCTTAGCAACACACATCCACTCACAAAAATATTTTTTTGATATATTTATGGTAGGAAATTTACAAAATATCTTCATGGAACATGATCTTTACTTAATATCCAAATTATTTTTTGGATCATTTTGACCCATACAATGTATTGTTGGCTATTGCTACAAATATACTCATATGACTTATGACTGGTTTTGTGGTCCAGGGTCACATATGTGAAAAGAGTCCATTTGAGAAATTCAGCCGTACACCGATTACATTACTTGGCCACCATGGCACTGCTACCACTGTCGTATTGCTTTTTTGTAGAAATAAAAAACATTTATTTCACGCAAATTCGCACACATTCAAAAGGGATTTCAGTACCCTACATATTGATTATAGGCATATACACTACATATACTATATACTGATGATGCTATTGAGAGTTTGATTGTACCATATGAAATGTTTTTATGGATTCATCTGCTGATATTGATGAGCTTAATGATGTGGTTAGTTCCTGGGTAACTTATTGTGTTGACTCTGTCATTCCTGAAAAAGTTGTGAAGATATATCCAAATAGTAAGCCATGGGTGAGCACCAATCTTAAGGGTCTGTTGATTAAGAAAAGAACG
This sequence comes from Megalobrama amblycephala, assembly GCF_018812025.1. Lineage (NCBI taxonomy): Eukaryota > Metazoa > Chordata > Actinopteri > Cypriniformes > Xenocyprididae > Megalobrama > Megalobrama amblycephala. Next base: position 40,818,413 of record NC_063054.1, on the reverse strand, counting down.
GCTTTTCAACGAGGGGATTTGCTTGAAGTTAAAAATGTTAATTAATTAGACAAGAAATTAGGAGGGCAAAAATACGTTATAAGGAAAAAGTGGAGATTAAATTAAGAACAAACTGTATGGGCTCAGTATGGGATAGTCTCAAATTAATGACGGGCCTAAATAATGGATGTAGAAAACAAGTGAAAGTAACCGGTCATGAGCTAGATAGTGCCCTTGCAGAGGATTTTAATACATTTTATGCTAGATTTGAAGAGCAGAATGGTGGCATAAGGCAAGAGGGAAGTTTATTTGTTTCTTTTAATGTAGAAAATGTAGTCAGTCTTTTTAAACAATGTAAAATTAAAGTGAGTCCTGGTCCAGATGGAATAAGTGGTAGGGTCCTGAAACAGTGTGCAGAAGAATTGGGTCCAATCTTTACTTATATTTTTAATTGGCCTTTTGAGGTTCAGTATGTACCAAAACTTTGGAAACAGTCGATCATTATTCCAGTAGCAAAAAATAATTGTCCTAAAAGCTTGACAGATTATAGACCTGTCTCCTTGTCCTCACTTGTAATGAAGGTATTTGAGAAATTAGTAAAAGAGGTATTATTGGAAAAAATGAAGCCATTTCTCAACCCGATGCAGTTTGCCTACAGGGTGGGGAGAGGTGTGCAGGATGCAACACTGACCTTACTGGACCTGATATATAAACATCTGGAGGGTAGTAGTAACCATGCAAGGCTATTATTTGTAGATTTTTCGTCTGCATTCAACACGATTCGACCAAGCTTGTTGGTTCACAAGCTTAGGTCGAGTTTTGGTGTGGATGCAAGAATGGCGGCTTGGTTACTAGATTTCCTTACAAATAGGTCTCGGAGGGTAAGAATTAATGGCGTTCTGTCAGGCCTTTATAATTACATCTATTGGCTCCCCACAGGGGTGTGTCGGTACATTCTTAAGTTTGCTGATGACACAGTTATTGTAAGTTTGTTGGTTGGTGAGGAAGGGAGGGAACACGGGCCTATTGTCGAGTATTTTGCAAATTGGTGTCGAGAGGCTGGTCTACTTCTGAATGCTGAGAAAACCAAGGACATGTGCATTGACCTGCGGCGAAATCAGAAAGCAACTCCATGTACTATTATCAATAATCATTTGATTGAATTGGACGAAAGTTATAAGTACCTAGGTACTATTATCGATAATAAACTAAATTTTGCAGAGAATACTGATTGATTGTGTATGATGAGCCAACGAAGACTTTATTGTTTGCGGAAACTAGCTAAATTTAATTTTGATAGGACATTGATGACTGCTTTTTATAAGGCATATATTGAATCGATTTTAACCTTTTCATTGATTTGTTGGTTTGCCTCTTTAAAGATCAAACAAAAGAATTCTCTCTCTAAGGTTTTAAATAACTGCAGTAAAGTATTGGGTGTGAAATTGCCTGGGTTGTCAGATTTGTTTGATATTCAGGTGATAAAGAAAGTGTATCACATCCAGTGCTTCCCACAGGTTTGAAATATACTTGCGGTGGTAGCCGGGCAAAAAATCCTATCACCCACGGCACAAAAACCGTCTACTACATGTGACAAACAAATAATGTGTGATTTTTAACAGTGTTTTTATTTATTGAAATTAATTTTAATTACATAGCATATTACATTTAATTACCTACTAATATTATGCATTATTATGCATTGTAAATTATGCAAAATCACAGCATTTAAATGGTTCACCTTTTCGTATGTTCTCCTTGCTGTCATATAGAGTCTCTCTCAGTGAGTGGGACACAGATTTTATTAGTAAAATTTATAAAATGAATAATATATATGTCAAATAATGTTCTTAGTCTTTTATTCCTGTGGGGGAGACTACAATAATTTACTATGAATTAAATGGAAATCAAATTAAATACAATTTATTGTGTAACCAAAATGCCCAAAAGAAAAAGAAAAAAACTTAGCATGTGACTTTTAATTATAAACAAGCCTGAAATACACCGGGACTCTTATTTTGAAATGTCTGTACTATTGCAGGCTGATCCTTCAGATTCTTACAACCGTATAAAACATTTTATATAAAGGTCATGAAGTAGACTTTGTAATAATTCATCAACTTGAGTTCATTAGCAATCGCTTGGCATAAATCTGCGCTTTTCATTGATTTAGAATCAATTTGAAGCAGTCTGAAGCGCTGTTGCTCGAGCCTGTAGAACGCGCAACAGCGCCGCCTAGTGACTTTGCAAAATGCAGCGCCTGTGGGAATGTCAGCAGGAGTAAACAGTTCTGATGCACACGAGCAGGTATGAAACGACTAGTTCATCGATCGCGGATGGTTTCATTATCTTGCGCGGATATAAAAGTATAAGGGGATAAAAATAATAAAAGCAAAAATGTGTCTCCAAATATACTTGGGCGGCCGTTATTATACGTGGGCGGCCCGCCCAAGTAAAGTCTATGTGTGGGAAGCACTGACATCATATCTGACACATCTCACCCTCTTTATGATTCATTTCAGATCCTCCCCTCAGGATATTTGTATAGGGTCCCTCTAGCTAAGACAAACAGATTTAAATTTTCATTTGTTCTATATGCTATCACCTTGCTTAATTTAAATAGGAAGAGGTTTTTTTTATTGTGCTATTAATGTTGTGTATTTGTCTGTCTTGTACGTGGTGCTATCATGCTGCAGAACAAATTTCCCCTAGGGGGACAATAAAGTTTTTACAATACAATACAATATACACCCCCCCACTGGAAAGACTGGTGTTGTCACAATTTTATATATCGTAAAACTTTAAATTTTCTCATAGTGACATCCCTAGTGCCAAACATAGAAGCCTCCCATGGTTGCCCTCACAGACAGCAGAGAAACACAACAGTATGATCACCGCGGGTCTGATTCCAGTGGCAGGTCTTCATGGAATTGGGTATTAAAGGTGTCAGATGGTGCTGAATCATGTAGCTTCTCTTTTTTTTTTTTTTTCACTTTTTCTTCTATATATCAACTCTCTTGGAAATGGAAAAGAGAAAAACCACAGAGCGTGCAGTCACGTTAAATTAAAGTGCTAATTATAGAACGCGCAGCTCCGTATCTGCGGCTGCAGTCCGGCTCTAGGCTAATGGATGTGTAAATGAAAAGCGTAACATCTCACTAGCAGCCTAGCTCAGCCATAATGGAATGATTCAGGGTGGGTATCAGTACCACAACATCAGGTGATCACTGTTTTTCTACCTCATAAAATGTCAGAGGGATACGAGCCGGAAAGGGCTGTCCGGCCATACACACATTGTGCTTTCACCCCTGGGTGATATCAAGCTTCCTTTCTTCCTTTCACTCTAAAAGTGTCAGAAGAATGAAAGTATATTGAATTCTCACAGATTAGAGATGGCTTAAAGTCTGATTTTTATATATATATATATATATATATATTATATATACACACTACCGTTCAAAAGTTTGGGGTCAGTAAGATTTTTTTAATGTTTTAAAAGAAGTATCTTCTGCTCACCAAGCCTGCATTTATTTGATTAAAAATACAAACAAAAACAGTAATATTGTGAAATATTATTCCAATTTAAAACAGCTGTTTTCTATGTCAATATATAGTAAAATGTAATTTATTTCTGTGATCAAAGCTGAATTTTCAGCATCATTACTTCAGTCTTCAGTGTCACATGATCCTTTAGAAATCAATCTAATATGATGATTTGATGCTCAAGAAACATTCATTATTATTATCAATGTTGAAAACAGTTATTTACATTTTTATTTCATGATGCTATGATGAATAGAAAGTTCAAAAGAACAGCATTTGTCTAAAATCTAAATCTTTTGTAACTACTGTTCAAAAGTTTGGGGTCAGTAAGAATTTTAATTTTATTTTTGGGGGATAGAAATAAAATTAATCAATACTTTTATTCATCAAGGATGAGTTAAACTGATCAAAAGTTACAGTAAAGACAATTATAATGTTAGAAAATATTCTTACATTATAACTTTATTTAAATATTTTAAATAAATGCTGTTCTTTTGAACTTTCTATTCATCGAAGAATTTTGAAAAAAAAAATTGTACACTGTTTTCAACATTGATAATAATAATGAATGTTTCTTGAGCATCAAATCATCATATTAGATTGATTTCTATCATGTGACACTGAAGACTGGAATAAATTACACTTTACTGTATATTGACATAGAAAACAGCGGTTTTAAATTGGAATAATATTTCACAATTTTACTGTTTTTGTTTGTATTTTTAATTAAATAAATGCAGGCTTGGTGAGCAGAAGATACTTCTTTTAAAATATTAAAAAATCTTACTGACTCCAAACTTTTGAACGGTAGTGTATAGGTGAATTTAATAGTGATGTTTGCTAAGTCGGGTATCACTATTATTGGGCCCTATTCCGTTTTGTCCATTTTAATTTTTTCTGGATTGCATTTTAATGGTTAAACTATATTTTAGTAATCAATCAATTGAATTATTACAACTTAGAGAGTTTTTTCTGGATTTATCATTTTATACAGATTTATTACCGAAAACGGTGGTAATTAAATCAAAGGCATAAAACGGTAACAATTTAATCTTTTAAAATGTAATCAAATGAAAATTACCAATTCCTTTAATTTTTTGCAAAACAAAGTGCTGCAAAACAGGCTTACAGTTAAATTTAAAACATGGAGGAAAAAATATGTGAAAATTAAAGTTTTAATAATTAAATTCAATAGATTTCTGTCACAATTTCTTCAAGTTAAACCAAACTTATTGTGACGGGTTGTCATAAAGAGCTTTGTGTTTCTGTGTGTATAGACAACAAACAAAAGAGGTGTGATTTTTACTTTTCTTAGAGCTCAGACTTACAATTTTGGCCATGTATATATTGAAATGGGCAAAAATTCAGAGCAATCTCGAGAAAACAGAATATTGTGGACTCTTTTGCCCATAAGTAACTACCTGATCACTATTGGCAACCACTCCGAACACATTAGCAACCACATAGTATCTTGATAAGAAAAAAAACCAAACACTTTAGCAATGCCTTGGCAACCATGCATTATGGGGATGAGTTCTGCAAATGGCATTCACATTCTATAACGTCTAGTTTTTTATAAAGCTGTTTACATTGGCAATCTTGATGATTTTGCTCCATAGCAGCAGCTTCACCACCACACAAGCATCTTGAAAAATACATTTCGCCTTGTGCCTAGTTGCCTCAGTGTTTTTCTCCCCAGATGTGCGATGTTATGCAAGACAAGATAACACATGACAAATTCCCATAAACAGCCTGAATATGATTGAGCAATGATCAAGCACAAGATGCTCTAATACTGCTTGTTGGTACGCACATACTTGTACTTCATTTCCATATCAGTATTTATACGTAATGTCTATCTCCTGAGAAAAGGATTGAGATGAGTCCTTCTTGTGACTTCACTTGAAGCTGCCTGTAGGCTATGAGAATTGGCTGTCAGCTTTCAGAGCTTCTCCGTCATGAATAAAATTAGACTACAGCTCCATTTTCCTCAGTGTTTGAGCCCTGAAAGATGAGCTGGAACAGGGATAAACACCTGGTTTCCTTTAGAGAACCGAGGTTATGTTAGGCAACTGGACTAGTTGGAAACCAGTTTGCATAATATCAAAGGGGTATGGTATGTCAGATTATTTAGGATTAGTGTATTTCAAATCATAATATGTTGAAAATAGCATGCCGAAGGTTTTCCGGACGGTATACTATTTCTGGTGGATTTTTGAAGTTTGAGGCTGTGTCTAAAATTGCCCCCTATACCCCTAAATAGGGCACAATTTAGGGGGACAGCCGTTTGTAGTGGTTTCCGAAACCACAGTGGACATTATTGAGTGCACTCATTCAATCCCATATTTCAATATTTCATATCAATCCCACCGCAACAGTGAGTGTACAACGGCTAGAGAATACCCATAATGCACTGTGAGGCTCGGCCGAATTAATTCCCGCATCTCGCCAGAAGATGCAGCCCAAACTGCTTGTCCAATATGGGTACAGCATAATGTCATACAAAATTCCTTTTAAATTGATTATTATATTGTTCAATTAAGGTTTATACATGTTAGTTTTCACTCGCTTGTTTTCATGCACTCTTTCAAGTGGATTATATTAGTGTAGTAATGTGGACACAGCTTTGCAACATCAGTTACACTTTTTTCACAAGTTGAATATGGAAGGCGGTCTGGCGGAAGCTAAATATTTTACTTTATCGGGTTAAATACTAGGGATGTGTTTCGAATATTCGATTAGTTGATTTAATTATAGAATATCGAATAGGTTGTGCGATTATCGTCTTAATAAAATTCCCCATTTGATGCGGTGGTGACTTGTAACCAGAGGGTGGCGCACGCTCCCAATAACGCACCTAAGAGCTGTCAATCAGATCAGACATTGCCTCACATGCACACTAGACTTGTGTGGCATATAACAGACAAGTTAAAATTAATTTTAACATGAGTCCCGTAATTCAATCTGTTCACAATATGTTATTACACGTTTAGGCAGCCTAAAATCATTGCTTGAGGTAGACTTGCTATGATCACCTCACTTCGCCTCACTCTTGACTGACAAGACGACAATGGAAGTTTTGGTTTCAAATCGAAATGTAAAAGCGTCCATTTAAGCGGGTTTGTCTTTGTACTGCTTTGTTGTTGTGTTTTTCATTAAAAAATAACAATAAACCCAGCAATCGCCGCTACCGAATTGTTGCTAATTTGAAAGTGAGAGTAAAAGGCTCACGGCCACACAGACGTTCATAATGGTGCGGAGAGCGGGCGTTTTCAGTCTGCTCCGCGTCGTTATGAATGACCGTGAAAAAAAGCTTGAAAGCTTGAATGGTCTCTCTCCCTCTCTCTTTCCGTTTATATGTGTGTAGCCTATACATGCGTGATGTGTGCATGCAGGGGAGGGGTGCGATTTTCGAATAATATTCGAATAATTCCCAGCGATCTTCGAATATTATTTTTGCTTGAAATGCCCATCCCTATTAAATACAAATATTGCATTCCACCATGCTGCTTTTCCATTGTTTTCGATGTAAACACGCTAGATGTTTTTCTCACAATCAGAGCCATTTAGACATTCAGACATTTTTTTTAAAGTTAACCCTCTGGAGTCTGAGGCTGATTTGGGGCCTGGAGAAGTTTTGACATGCCCTGACATTTGTGCTTTTTTCAGTTGTTCATAAACATATTAATGACACAAGTGTCATTACACTGTATTCAGCACAAACTAGGCTACCATAATATGTGAGGAACATGTGTGTACATGTTTGTGTTTTTGAAGGAATAACGTTTATGCGTGGTTACTGAAAAAACAAAAAACTTAAGTCACTGATATAAGGCCAATAAAAGTATATTAAATCTGTGTTCACAAGACTTTTGGGTATTGAAGGTTGTAGACTAGAGTTTTTGCTTCAAAATTATGTAAAAATTATGCTGACTACTCTTTCATTTATAACAATATACTGATTTAGTTTTTGTAAGACACTTTTTGCCAAGAAACACGGTATGCGAGGAGGCGTGAATCTCCATGAATAATGGCTCATTCTCACCTGTGAAGACAAAAGAATTGAATAGTAATGACCTGAAAAGACTTGCATATTAATGAGGCATTTCAGTAAGGTAGGCTGTGAAAAAAAAACTTCTGTGATGTCTCAAGCTCATCATGGTATACGAAACATACAGAAAAATTTTATTACAATATAAAATAATGGTTTTATATTATACTTTAAAATATAATGTATTTCTGTGATGCAAAGAGTCTGAATATAGGCTTTTAGTTTAAAAGCATGCACATTTGGAGAAATATAGGATTCTCATATGTTTATGTCAATTTTCTATACAGAGGAGTTATTTTTTATTTAATATTCATTGTTATCTCTATGAGCGCTGGTGTTTGCAATTCATACTGCAGCCGGAGGGCGCTCTGTGCATTTTAGTCCACAAATTCACCTAAGAAGAAGACGATATTCCATGAATGGTGTTTACCAATTCATACTACAGCCGGAGGGCGCTAAAGAAACAAAAACTCACTTAAAACTTATCAATAGAAGAAAACAAACAGGAATTTACTGAATGTCTTCCAGAGATCGCTAACCATGGCTTTTTCATCCAGATAAACAATTTTCAAGGCAATAAATACACGATTGAGATGATGAATGCATGTGTTGTCTCTGAATTTGCCTGTGAATAGCGCTGGCTCCGTGGGTGTGGCCGCATTAGTGGGTAATGAGCTGAATCACGGACTTCTGACATGGCTCTCTTTTCATACAGATTACATAAACACAGAATGTTTGTTTTTGATTTGACTTGCACGATTTAAAACCTGACATTTCAACGTTTTGTTAGACATAAGTATGAATTTTTTGTGATTAGTATTCACTAAGTTACACTTCATTTTCTGAGAACTATCAGATTGGACTTCGTTCAGAGGGAGATGAGAGATCACGCATCATGTTAGTTTTCTTTATTTTACAAAAAGCACAACATTTTGTTTTTACTCTGAGTGTATACAAATAAAAGGAGATATTCTATAGTTTCAATTGATGTATTACTTATGTCTCTATGACAAAAAATGACAGAGTATTTTAAGTCTGTTTTGCTGCAATGTGAAAAAAAACCTGCAAAACGCGCCGGCGCGTTTTTAGACCTCAGAGTGTTAAACTTATTTAACTTAAGACCTGCGTTTTTAGAATGCTTTTTCCTGTGTGAGACACCATAAAAGATGCGAGTCACGAGCGCAGCTGTCAAACACGTCCGTCTAGCAGGTTTACCTAGAAAAACAATGGAAAAGTAGTGCAGTGGAATGGAAAAACACATTCTGTGTTCACTGACAGCCAACAACAGAACATTTAGATAACGTAGCTGAGACTCTCTTGTTTACACTAGATGCTCTATCAAGGAGATAAACATGGCGGACTGTGTACAGCTCACTCAGGGGAGGATCTAAGCTAACAGTGCCTGTTACATTATCACAATGTATAGAAAACATGAACGACTCATTTTGAGTCACTGTTTATGATTTATGGGCAATATAAAAAAAGGAGTGGGTGGATTTTTACCACTATAGGATGGTTGTGTAACACACTGCCGATATTCAATCATGCATAATAGGTCCTGTTTTCATCCTATCTCAGTTCTTGATATACATTCCTGTCTTATTATGCATGTAATTCCAATGTGGTTTCAAGATGCAATTTTATGATGTGGAAGTATGTCCCAATACCGTTGTACTGTCTTGAACTCACATTCCCTGCAAAGTACATACCTTTATTGCGGAAGTATGCAAAGCATGCAGGCAGTCTTTCATTGCAGAAAAATGCCTCGCCTTGCTTCATGTGAGACTGTTAGGATTCCACAAAGAAACACAGGAAAGAATGGCCTGTGGTATCTGAACAAAACAAAAAGCATTCCTGATTCCTCTGACATTCAATGCACTATTTCAGGTGGAGGACGATTTCATTGTGACTTTTGCTTATTTTGTGTTGCTGTGCATAGTAGATAATTGTCTGTGGAAGACGTTATCATCCATCTCATGGGGCGTTTGCTGCTTTGTTTTTGGTAAACAGCTTTGGAGCTGTGGCCTCTTTTGATAATGCATCTATTTTTAGGACCATTAAGCCTTTTACATTGTGACAGTATTTTCATAACAATATAAGTGCATTTTCCTCCAAATTCTCATTAGCATAATGTGCCCAGATGATTAACTTTAAGGCATATTTTTACTATTTGTGCCCTTTGATATACATAAGAATAGATATCCTTAATGGTTTTAATATGTGTAATGGGCTGTAACATCATTCTTAGACTAAAAAAATAATAATAATTGGTAGAA
>NC_063054.1:39133395-39212564 GCF_018812025.1 Megalobrama amblycephala | reverse complement strand
CCGACTCTCTACCCCTCCGACTCTCTACCCCTCCGACTCTCTACCCCTCCGACTCTCTACCCCTCCGACTCTCTACCCCTCCGACTCTCTACCCCTCCGACTCTCTACCCCTCCGACTCTCTACCCTCCGACTCTCTACCCCTCCGACTCTCTACCCCTCCGACTCTCTACCCCTCCGACTCTCTACCCCTCCGACTCTCTACCCCTCCGACTCTCTACCCCTCCGACTCTCTACCCCTCCGACTCTCTACCCCTCCGACTCTCTACCCCTCCGACTCTCTACCCCTCCGACTCTCTACCCCTCCGACTCTCTACCCCTCCGACTCTCTACCCCTCCGACTCTCTACCCCTCCGACTCTCTACCCCTCCGACTCTCTACCCCTCCGACTCTCTACCCCTCCGACTCTCTACCCCTCCGACTCTCTACCCCTCCGACTCTCTACCCCTCCGACTCTCTACCCCTCCGACTCTCTACCCCTCCGACTCTCTACCCCTCCGACTCTCTACCCCTCCGACTCTCTACCCCTCCGACTCTCTACCCCTCCGACTCTCTACCCCTCCGACTCTCTACCCCTCCGACTCTCTACCCCTCCGACTCTCTACCCCTCCGACTCTCTACCCCTCCGACTCTCTACCCCTCCTACCCCTCCGACTCTCTACCCCTCCGACTCTCTACCCCTCCGACTCTCTACCCCTCCGACTCTCTACCCCTCCGACTCTCTACCCCTCCGACTCTCTACCCCTCCGACTCTCTACCCCTCCGACTCTCTACCCCTCCGACTCTCTACCCCTCCGACTCTCTACCCCTCCGACTCTCTACCCCTCCGACTCTCTACCCCTCCGACTCTCTACCCCTCCGACTCTCTACCCCTCCGACTCTCTACCCCTCCGACTCTCTACCCCTCCGACTCTCTACCCCTCCGACTCTCTACCCCTCCGACTCTCTACCCCTCCGACTCTCTACCCCTCCGACTCTCTACCCCTCCGACTCTCTACCCCTCCGACTCTCTACCCCTCCGACTCTCTACCCCTCCGACTCTCTACCCCTCCGACTCTCTACCCCTCCGACTCTCTACCCCTCCGACTCTCTACCCCTCCGACTCTCTACCCCTCCGACTCTCTACCCCTCCGACTCTCTACCCCTCCGACTCTCTACCCCTCCGACTCTCTACCCCTCCGACTCTCTACCCCTCCGACTCTCTACCCCTCCGACTCTCTACCCCTCCGACTCTCTACCCCTCCGACTCTCTACCCCTCCGACTCTCTACCCCTCCGACTCTCTACCCCTCCGACTCTCTACCCCTCCGACTCTCTACCCCTCCGACTCTCTACCCCTCCGACTCTCTACCCCTCCGACTCTCTACCCCTCCGACTCTCTACCCCTCCGACTCTCTACCCCTCCGACTCTCTACCCCTCCGACTCTCTACCCCTCCGACTCTCTACCCCTCCGACTCTCTACCCCTCCGACTCTCTACCCCTCCGACTCTCTACCCCTCCGACTCTCTACCCCTCCGACTCTCTACCCCTCCGACTCTCTACCCCTCCGACTCTCTACCCCTCCGACTCTCTACCCCTCCGACTCTCTACCCCTCCGACTCTCTACCCCTCCGACTCTCTACCCCTCCGACTCTCTACCCCTCCGACTCTCTACCCCTCCGACTCTCTACCCCTCCGACTCTCTACCCCTCCGACTCTCTACCCCTCCGACTCTCTACCCCTCCGACTCTCTACCCCTCCGACTCTCTACCCCTCCGACTCTCTACCCCTCCGACTCTCTACCCCTCCGACTCTCTACCCCTCCGACTCTCTACCCCTCCGACTCTCTACCCCTCCGACTCTCTACCCCTCCGACTCTCTACCCCTCCGACTCTCTACCCCTCCGACTCTCTACCCCTCCGACTCTCTACCCCTCCGACTCTCTACCCCTCCGACTCTCTACCCCTCCGACTCTCTACCCCTCCGACTCTCTACCCCTCCGACTCTCTACCCCTCCGACTCTCTACCCCTCCGACTCTCTACCCCTCCGACTCTCTACCCCTCCGACTCTCTACCCCTCCGACTCTCTACCCCTCCGACTCTCTACCCCTCCGACTCTCTACCCCTCCGACTCTCTACCCCTCCGACTCTCTACCCCTCCGACTCTCTACCCCTCCGACTCTCTACCCCTCCGACTCTCTACCCCTCCGACTCTCTACCCCTCCGACTCTCTACCCCTCCGACTCTCTACCCCTCCGATCTCTACCCCTCCGACTTACCCCTCCGAAGCTTTTATTTATTCTCAAAAACAACTGAAACATTTACAAGAAAACAATTACAAATGTTTACATAAACAAAAACATGAACATTCATCCTAAGAGGGAAGAAACCAAAGTGCATTGCATCACAAAAGACACAAGATTAGATTACAAAAGAACTATGAACAATAAGGCATGATTCAGGTAGAAAATGGCAGGAAAAGATCACAGCATGCCCACAATGGATTTGGAGGATGGACAGGTGGACAAGTTGTAGGTGAGGACCCAAGCTGAGCCAAAGGCCCAGGATGACACTGGCTATCAAAGTAGCAACAAATACTTTGCAACCAAAGATGGAGGGAGAAGGACAACAATAGAGCCAAAAGGGTGGACAGACAAGGCAAGGACAGGAAGGCAAAGCCATTGGACAGGAAGTCCATGAAACTGGTGTAAATACATACAAGTGGAAAAAGGTCATTAAGTTACAGCATAATGCAAAAACCACAGCTACAAAACAGCAGATCTCCATCACAGAGAACAAAAAGCATAGGCTTAACCTAAAACGGCACAAATGCAAGTCATGCAGACAGGTTTAACATCAAATGAGGGAGCAAATTCTTCAAAACTGATTTTTTTCTTCAATATCTCAGACACAAGCACAGCTAAAATGTAGAGCTTTTGAAAACACAGAAAAATGCTTGCCTGAAAACTTAATTATCTTGTTAATGTTGACAATGAACCAATGATCAACTATCCTTGACGTCTGAACTTTGCGTACTTGGTATTCTGAAGCGCTGAATGTTGGTGTGCAGCAAGCAAAGCTTGTCTTCTTGTGACAGACAGCCTCAAGCCTCAAGCAAGAACAAGATCTGCTGTATGCCCTCCATTGTTGTTTACTGTGTTGTTTTCTTTTTCGCGCGAGAATTACGTCGATCACTACTTTCCGGCTACACCACCCCTATCAAGTATGGGTACTGTTGGCGGTGGAAACACAAGCCTGATCAAGGTGTACCGAACCGAACCAAACCGTACCGTACCGAACAAGAGGTGAAGGCATAAATTAAAAATAAATAAATAAATAAAAAGTGTCAAATCAATTTCATGAGTATGGTATTAGGGTTAGTTACTTATACAGCATTTAAGTACAAATAGAAAAAGCAGCATTAGAGTTGTCAATATTTGTAGTTGTCACAACAGAAGAGGATAATGAGATGACATGCAAAAGACAGTCTTTACTTACTGTATAAGCACTTCAAAACAGGTGAGTAGGCAATTCATTTAACATAGAACTTAACTGAATGAGAAAATCTTTATGTTTAGCAGGTTCTGGCTGTCGTGACTGAAGGACAGGCTGAAGACAGGCATGGCACAGGTGAGTAGATGGGCAAGTTCTTCTGTATGAAACAAAGTAGGTAAGCAGTTTTTGGGCAAAGATGATGAAACAGTCCTAGTAGCGATGAGACCAAACAATGAATTAGTGTTTGCTTTTGTATGGAAACTGATGAGGTTGATGGCAAACGTGTGAATGTGAGCAGGTGATGGCCAGGGAGGATTATGGGAAATGTGTGTTGTGGTGACAGGTATGGTGAAAGTAGATTGTAACAGTAGTGACTTCATTGCAGAGAAAGAACATGGCGCACTTGTACAAGTACATGCTCCCTGTGTTACATCTGAACTACTGTACTGAGATAGAGGGTTCTGTTCCAGTGGTTGTCCTGAAAGACTGTGTCAAAGCCTTTAAATTTGTTAACGGAGCCAGTGGAATAAAAGCAGGAGGTGACAGGTTGAGCTGTTACTTTAGCTGATTGCAAAACATGTGCTTCCAAGTTCAAGGATCACCTTCAATGTCTTAGTTACACTGGCTGGATGTACAGTCAATATAAAAGGGGACTAAAACACCACAGGTGTAATACAAAGGGGAATAAAAAGACACTGATGCATAAATAGAACAGAACATGTAAATAAAAAGGGAATGCAAAAGACAAAAGCATGCATACATGAAGAAAAAAAAACAAAACAAAAAAAAACACACCACTTCAGAAATTTGGAGAGCCTTTACAAACATGCAAGCAAACAAACAAACCATTAACAGCTTGTTAATGTTGGTTTAATAGATAATAATAGACCTTCCCTCACTTTTTAGTGTGCATATTGTTAAATACATCTTTTCTGCCAAATTAGCTTATAACCAAGTTTGGGGCAGCCCTCTGATATCTGAGCTTGTGGTTTGGATGTGCCTAACATTGTCTGATCAGAGGATCAGAATAGCCATATTTCTCCAAAGCTGTTAAGGAACATGGCTCAACCCAATAAAGAGAGTAGGAACAAATTGATAACAGGAGTCAATTTCAAAAATGAGAGAAAAAAAAAACAAAAAAACAACAACATTCCCAAAGTTCAAAAAGAAAATGAGGGTAGAAGAGCTTAATTATGTGAGCTTACCTACAGTATGTGAGTGCTGTAGTTGCAAATGACTACAAGGAAGGCCAAAGAAGAGGCGAACAGCAGCACATCCAACTGAAAAGAAACTGTCCAGTTCATCTAGAAGACATGGTACATGTGAAGTTTATGACATTCAAAGAAGATGTTGCATAGAGTATATTTACAGGTATTTTTGAAGGAAACCTGCTCAATCTCCCTTCCCAGTTTATGGTGAAGGGCCTGCAAGAAATTGAATTTCTAGGGGTCACTTTGTCCTGTTGTGAAATCAAACTCATGATGAATGGGTAACTCAACACGGGACCTGCAAAATAGCTGTAAAAAAGGTGTAGGAAAAGATTTAAACAAAATACATAATTTTACACATGAAAAAAAGTGCATGTGACAAATGTGCTGGTGCGGTTAAGAATAGATTTAGATCAGAAAAAAGACGGAAATATGAAATGCCTTATCTTCAGCCTTGGTCTGTGAACTTGCACAATTCATAAATCGTTCAAAACTAGACCACATAAGAGACTTCAAACAAATAAAATTCCAACTGTTTTGCAGTATAAATGCAGTTAATATAAAAAGGCAACACTACAACCAGGTAATAAAACAAGGATACCATCTTGCATCAGTCTACAATAGAGACGAGCACAAAAGCTTCCTTCAATAAGAATCAAATAGAAGTGGCAAAGACATAAAAAGGAAAAAAAATGAAAGGCATAGATGCAAAAGTAATTATGCTTTTATTTAAATTCATTGGGACACAAAGGCTTATATTCAAAAGGATCATAAGTCATATATGCAAAGGCATGAATACTAAATGATACAAAAAGGAAAGCTTAAAAAGGAAATAAAAAGGTTGAAATAAGGGGCATTAGAAAAAAAATGTGGTACATAAAAAGCACAAAAGGCTTAAATGGAAAGGGGCAAATTCTAAAATTCAAAGTGGCACAAGAGAAAAAGCACTAGTATACAATGGACTAAGCTGCTTTGAAACGATCGTGAAAAGTGCTGCTCCAATAAATTTGACTGACAAATACAAATGGGGTAAAAGGCATGAATAAGTGATATACAGCAAAATAAAGAGGTATGTGTATTAAAATGAATAAATGCAAAAGGGAATACAACTAATGTAAAGTCACCAGGCTCCCCGTTAAGCCCACACAGCAATCTCACTCACCTGGATTCTAATCATCTGCACCGGTTTCCAATCAGTCCCTGCTATCAGCTCAGTGTATACAATTTATTTTAAAAAATAAATAAATAAATAAATAAATAAATAAATAAAAAGTCATGTTTATAGACTACACTGTTCTACTCGCCTTGTCAAGCTCCTTGATACTCCATGATTCTCCCTGTGTGCTTCAAAGATCTCATGAATCCTTTCAGACAACCCCCGTTTAAGACTCCCTTGGAAATTTCCTGTGTCCCCTCCATTGTCTGTCTACCAACCTGGAATACTCACATCCAAAGGACAACGAGGCGTATGCTCCATCGCGCTGTTTCCAACACCATCTCTAACCTGATAAAGAACAAGAGACTCAGTTGTTCAAATATCCATCTCCTGTAAACTCTAAATAGTCTGCATTACTTGCATGTCTGTCTCCATTTGACAAACCGGTCCAATCTGCTGTGATTCCTGAACATCTGCCTTTTGAGTCTGGTATCCCTTGGCAGTAAATGGGCACTAATGCTGACAAACAAAATTTAACAGCAAATTAGTCAGACAGAAACAAACACTGCAGAAATGTGGAGACCCTTTGTAAAAACCAGTCTCAAACAATATAACAGCTTCAATGTGTAAAGAGGACGCAGTACAATCCATTCGCAGAGGGTTTATTGAGCAGCAGCAGAAACAAACATATCATTAGACAGGCAATGGGTCAATACCAGAATATCAGTCCAATCCGTGAACATACACAAGGGATAATCCAAGGGCAGAGTGGCAGGCAATAGGTCCAAACACAGATATAAGAAAGGCAATCACTGATGAACAGGCAGAATCATACACATGGTTGGCAATCAAGAAAACAAGAAAACAAGAAAACAAGAAAACAAGAAAACAAGAAAACAAGAAAACAAGAAAACAAGAAAACAAGAAAACAAGAAAACAAGAAAACAAGAAAACAAGAAAACCGCTCAGTAAGACAGTACAGCTGACAATACTTCACAAAGCATGGATACAGCTTCTCTGGCTAAATAGTCACCAAACAGGAAGTCAATGTAGAAGCGGCAGAGGGAGCAGATCTCAGTCAGGATTCAGGAGATGGCTCCCTCTGCTGGTGTGGCATTACACAATGTTAATTAAATAAAACACCAATATCAACCACACGTTTTGCTTTTTAGTGTGCACTGTTAAATACACATCTAAAACAACTTCTTTTATCACCAATTTTTATAACCAAGTTTAGGAGCTCCCGTCTGATATCTGAGCGTATGGTTTCGGAAATGCACCTGCAGGTGACTGACTCTACACTGTTCTGCTCCTCACAAAGTAACATTAAAAATTGGTTTGTCAGAGGATGCAATGAAGGAAGGCAACATTTTCTGATTATCCTCACTTACATAAATGAACTAAAGTGTCGTGCACCCACTGAAGTGTCAGTCACCAATTCCCTATGACAATAAAGCATTTGAAAAAGCATAATTATGGATAAAACAAGCATCGGGTTCACTCAGAAATTCAGAATGTTACAATAACAGCAATGAAGACTACAGAAATATAAGAATGAAAAAAATATATATATACATACATATTATTATATGCCAAAACAGTTTTTCTTGATGCAAACACTCACATCCATGTCACTACTCTCACTAAACAGAAACTTCAGAAACTTCTTCAAAAACTTCCAATTAACTGTCAAAGAATCTCCTCTTCCTCATCTATGGCTTGGATCAATTGGATGGAAATGCCATGGATCTGTTTGTGTGTATGGAAACCATCGTCTTGACATCGTGCTGTACACCCACATCGCCAGAGGGAACAGCAGACGAGGAATAAGGTAAGCTGGCGTGTTTAAGTGCAAGTGCTCCGTAGACCCACAGAGAGAAGTCATTGTCACAAGGGATTCAGAAATGTAGATAAAAATTACACCCTCTCAATAAACAGACAAATATTCTAGTCTATTCTAATAGTCAACTCAAACAATCGAAAATCTTGAAAATTAAGATTGCTCTAACAGACATTATTTTCATAAATTAAAAGACATTTTGAAAAAAAATGACTTTCTTTAGGGTTTTTTTTTTTTTTACCTACTATGGAAGTCAATGGTGCTCCAGAGCAGCCTGGTTACAAACTTTCTTCAAAATATCTTCCTTTGGGTCATGAATGGGTGTCCCTTATTTTGCCACACTGAAGGTGGCAACCCTACCTATAACACCCAATGTAATAGTTACATAATAAAAAGAATGGCATCTATGCTAATATTAGTCTCTCTGTTTATCCCGAGGTGTACCAAAGTCAGCCGGAACGGGGTCATATCCAGATCAGATGGAGAACCCGCAGCTAGACATGACCACAACTCATCCCTGAGTGTCAGCAGAGATTTTCAACTGGACCATCCGCTGTGAAGGCCTCATCCACACAGATCCTCAACTAACCTGTCTCCATATCAGCATGATGAATCCGATCTTCAACCAGATGGAACTGGATTAAATATTTTGACTGTTCTGATCCCAGTCTAATTTCTGAACTGTAATGCTGCCTGAATCATAATCATGCACTGTTCGTTGTTGGCCAGAGAACTGAACTACTAAGCTGGTTTCTCCCAAGGTTTTATTCTCCATTCTGTCACCTGATGGAGTTTGGGTTCTTGTCGCTGTCGCCTCTGCCTTGCTTATTTGAGAACACTTAATATTCACCAACATTACTGATCTGACTGCAGTGACACCATTGGATGAGAACTAAACTGAGCTAGGCTGCGTTTACCAAAAGCATCGTGAGCCAAAGTTGATTATAGATCCATGGCCACCAGTGTTCTCTACGATAAACTTAGCTCACAATGATTTTAAGCTTGTTTCATAATTGATGAAACATTTCTTGAACAAAACTGAATCAATACTGAACTGACTTCAGCTGAACAATGACACCAGCGTATTTTTATAGCCATTTACATCATAGATAATTACTTTCCTGTTTATCCCTGTAAATCTATATTGTATAAGTACTATATAAAGTAGTTGTATTTTCTGCCAAAATATTTTGAAAAGCAAATTTTATGGCTGTATATTGAGTCCTTAAAACAATCTAGTTTAGATAACGTCAACATTATGGCTGTAACTCTTTACTTTCCTGTAAACAAACAGTGCAGTATTACACATCAGGATGAGTAATAAAGACCACAGGCTAAAAATCAGTGCATTGATGGTTTTCTATGGGCTTTATTTTGTTAAGATAAACTTTGCACTACAACCATATTATAGTAAAAATATATGCCAGACAGATACAGCAATACTTCATCACAGAATTGCAAATGATTATTAATACAATGATAATCAAAATATATCAAGTGACCTATTCTATCCTCCACCCAATGTCGTTGTGCACCATTTATTTACTGTATATACACTGTGTGCAGAATTATTAGGCAAGTAACTTTCTGATCAATTTTTTTTCCAAACACATTTTACCAATTTCAATCCACATCAATCTTAATAACTACTATTAATAATGTTTTTAATCATTTATAAGTGATATATAATTGTTCATGAAGGCTGGAAATGAAAAATGCCTTATATTCAGTGTGCAAATTATTAGGCAGGTTTGCTTTTACAGGCAAAATGAGCCAAAAAAAGAGATTTAACTTAGACTGAAAAGTCAAAAATGATTAAATACTCACGAGAAGGACGCAATATTAATGCAATACTAGAAATTGCAAAGTTAAAGCATGACCAAGGGACAGCAAAATGCTCATTAGGTCAGCGGGGTCATACAAAAACAGGTGGAAAAGAAAAGACACATGTTAACTGCAAAAGAGTTAAGAATTAAGGTGAAGAGTTAAGTGTGAAACCATCAGGAACCTTTTAGACTCCAGCGCCACCATTTTCCAGAACTGCAACCTACCTGGAGTCTCCAGAAGTGCAAGGTGTCTCAGAGACTTAGTTAGGTTAGCTAAAGAATCCTAAAAAATGACCCGCTCTTAATAAGAATCACAAGCTGAAGTGTTATAAAATACATGAAGACTGGGTTTTTATAGGCTTTATAGACAGACAGCTTGAGAGTGACTCCTGAAGGATCAGCACCACATCCTCTTGTACCACTGTTTGAAGAATTTATCTTCCAGAATCTGGCAGTAAGTTTTGGAAGATCATTTTTAGTCCATCTCTGCAAGACGGACATTTCAGGATAAGAGAGGGACTAAAAGTAAACTCCCACACCTTACTGCCAGATTCTGGAAGATAAATTCTTCAAACAGTGGTACAAGAGGATGTGGTGCTGATCCTTCAGGAGTCACTCTCAAGCTGTCTGTCTATAAAGCCTATAAAAACCCAGTCTTCATGTATTTTATAACACTTCAGCTTGTGATTATTATTAAGAGCGGGTCATTTTTTAGGATTCTTTAGCTAACCTAAGTCTCTGAGATCCTAACACCTTGCACTTCTGGAGACTCCAGGTAGGTTGCAGTTCTGGAAAATGGTGGCGCTGGAGACTAAAGGGTTCCTGATGGTTTCACACTTAATTCTTCACCTTAATTCTTCAATCTTTTGCAGTTAACATGTGTCTTTTCTTTTCCACCTGATTTTGTATGACCCCGCTGACCCCATGAGCATTTTGCTTTCCCTTGGTCATGCTTTAACTTTGCAAATTCTAGTATTGCATTAGTATTGCGTCCTTCTTGTGAGTATTTAATAATTTTTGACTTTTCAGTCTGAGTTAAATCTCTTTTTTTGGCTCATTTTGCCTGTAAAAGCAAACCTGCCTAATAATTCTGCACACCTGAATATAAGGCATTTTTCATTTCCAGCCTTCATGAACAATTATATATCACTTATAAATGATTAAAAACATTATTAATAGTAGTTATTAAGATTGATGTGGATTGGAATTGGTAAAATGTGCTTGGAAAAAAAATATGATCAGAAAATCAGCTTGCCTAATAATTCTGCACACAGTGTAAAGAACGTTTAAAGTATTTTTGTAACTATAGAAGGTGCAAAAAACCCTGCATAACTGGCATAATAATGAACATCAATAAACCTTAGTTTATTAACCTTAGCAGACGCCATATTGAATTTAACAGATGAAAACGAGGCTGTGAGAGATAGACTCTTTACAATGGTACATACTGTATAGGTAAAGGTACTAGATAAATGTAAAAACTTTCAAAACTTTATGGAGTTTTGGTCTACTAATTTTTATTTTAATTTTTTTTTTTTGGGGGGGGGGTATGTTTTGTCAGATGAGCATCTGGCATGTTGTTAAACAGCAGTACAAACTGTTTAACACACTGTACTTCTATTTAAGAAGGCACTAAGGTCTATATATCATACATATTAAAAATACATTTAGCAAAACTAAGTAAAAAGATTATTTGATAGAAAAGCTGAGATTCAACTGAAATGTTAAATACGTTAATCTTTATCATTTTAATTTGAAGATTAAGTTTTACTTGAAGGCAGAGAAATTTAATATTACTAAACATTATTGCTGTATTTCCAGTTTGGGATATTTTTTGGTGAAGAGCTAGAGGACTTGTGCAAATTCTGTAGAAATCTTTAGAACATTTCATTTAAGAGTGATTCTTGAGTCAAATCTGTTGCTTTTGTTCATAGATTCCAGTGTTAAGACCATTCCAGTGATGAATCACTTAGAGAAGTGTTACAAATGTGCAATCCGGTTCCCGCAGCTGCAAAAATCACAACGGACTTATAAGACTGTCAGTCAAAATGGATCCTGTCAGTGAGCATCAGCTGCGTGACCATTACAACCCTCAGATCTTACAAGAAGGTACAGGAACTCAAGCAGAGATTCCAGTGCTGCGGACATCAATAATGAAAAACTACAGAGAATGAAGGGCGGAGCCAGAAGTCTCTCTCTCTCTGACCTCCATTCAGATGCAAAGCCCAACCTGAGCTTTCATTGGCTGCTGGTGCAGTGGGCGGAGCTCTGGCCAGCCTCCAGCACGTCATCTTTGGGTGTCAACCTTCAAAAAGCCAATTAAAGTAGGTGTTAAACAGCAGAAGGAAAAATTAAACATCTATTGAGATCTGACAAATGCAAGGAATACTGCAGGCTCAGCAAGTTCATCTGTCTGTCTGGAAAGCTGCAGGAGACAAAAGAAATTCTGAAATGTGAAGCTTGTATTTTTGTTAAAGCACTAATAAAAATTTCAACGTGGAATTAAGATATTTTCTGTGTATGTGTGAGACTTCTAGTTATTTACTTACAGTGGCTAATGAATCAGAAGAATAAAGTTAGGGTTAGGGTTAGGGTTAGCCTAACCCTAACCCTAACCCTAATAAAGCAAAACTATTTGAGCTACAAACCAGTGTGTTTATGACAATACATGAAAATAATATGTTAAGAAATACCAGTTTGCAACATCAAGCAGCATAACAGGCTGTTTAGTACTAGAGATGTGTGAGACTATTGCTGCTGCTAGTCGACTTGGAAGTCGACTAGCCATTTACTTTTTTTTTATTTTTTTTATGCACGTTTAATGTTTTATTTTTTATTTTTACAAAGGCTATGTTTAAATAACCATCATGTTAATGTTAGATTTTAAAATTCATTTAAATATTATATATCTGGAACAGAAAACAAAATCATTCCATTTTATCTCAGGTTTAGCATGTGTTGGTTTTCACTCGCGGCGGGTTCAGAGAAACGTCCACTCGGAAGCCTTCGCAAAACTAGTAGTGTTTTCTTCTATGTCATGTCAAACGAACAAATAAGCTTGCTTATAGGCTCATTATACTACCGGTTATGAGGGACAATACGGTATGAAATTTTATATTGGATTAAAAGAAAAACATTAAAAAAAAAATTTTTAAAACGTACCTGACACTTAGAGAATATGCTTACATAATGTATAGTTGTCAAACTATTATTGTGATTTTATTTGAGGAAATCTGTTTATAATAGGCTATTAGGTTTTAACTTATTGGTCTTGCACTATTGATTCAGTTGATTTGAATCAACATGTCTATATTGGCTAACGTTGATTAAATTTAATATACAGTGATCATAACGCCAGGCAAGCACATCGCATATATCTGACCTGTTTTAAGCGGTATTGACTGTTCATAGATTAAAGAGTATATTTCAAATGGATCGTATAATCGTATATACAGACCGTCTCTGGGGTTAGGGTTAGAATAGTAAAATTTCAGTTTAAAGTTCATAAAATAAGTCATTGTGCACATACCTATTTTGTGTTTTGAAGTGAATGACACAGGAAGCCAGACACATTCAATGTACAAATTGCCGTACCATTCTTGCGTTTAAAATAAAGTTGGATAATAAATCGGAGAGTCTTTGGGGGGAGATAGCCACATGTAAACAGTGTCATTTCTAGGTATCCTTGAGCATATAATGCAAAAGTTAAACAAACAAATGGCCATGAATACACTATTATAACAACTGAACCCAAGTAAAATGCTTAATTTGAATAGAGATGATGTAACATACAAAACAATGAATAGATGCATCTGCTTTCCTTTTAGTACTTCAGATCAGTGATTAAATGAATTGATGTTCCCAGTGGAAAGGCTGTCATGTGATCTGAATGTAAACTGCATGCACCATTGTCAAATAATCATCATAATATAAAATACTGACCTGTGTAAGCTTTCAGCGCGGCTGCTGATCCGACTGGAAGTGTCGGCTTTACTGCGTCTCTCAGTGGGAACCATCGAGCCCAAGCCTTCCGAGGAGTGAGGCGGATCACAGACGCTCTGGCTGGGAACGCAGTGGTTGCGGATTGCCGTGGAGACAGGCGTGTTGTCATGGTTACTGCTGACAGGGGTGTGAACGCCTGTGCTGGTGCCCATGGACTTGGACACGACCTTGAGCTTGTGTGAGGAGGACTTGTAGTGTTTGGACTTGTGCTGCACGCGGCTGTTGTGCTTGAGGAAGAACTCGCAGGACTCCTGCAGGACACGCCTGCTCTCGCTGATGGGGCTGAAGCACAGAAACAACAAGAACTGCTGTCAATCGATCAAAAAATTACCGAATTAATCGCACACTTTATCTGTAATTAATCACGATTAAAAACATTGGGGTTTTTAATATTTTTTACAGTTACAGTTACACTCCAAATTAATGTAGAAACAAGTTAAAGACAGTATATTTTGAATATTTGTTGTAATGGCATCTTTTTATGAATGAAGGCCAGTATCACTGCTACTATTACAAGCGAGGCTCCCGCACCTCCTTCCTCGCACCACCAGAGGGAGCCATCACAATACTGACCGTTTCCCATTCAGACTTCACTACCCATAGGCCCTCATTCCTGCACCTGCACCACATTACACACGCACACACGCACGCTGCGAAGTCTTGCTTTGCCCCGGTGATCATATAAATGAACTATAGTGTCCTGAACCCACTAGTAAAAATATATAAAAAATATCTGAATAATTTTTGGTTTGACAGTGTAATGTAACGCTTGGCCAAATTATGATGGGAAAAAAATGGATGCTGCATTAATTGCATTAAATATTTCTAACACGTTAAACTGAGAAAAAAAGTAACTGCTTCCGTTAACATGTTAATTTTGACAGCACTACAAAAATCACATAGATTCTGTTTTTATACAGGTAGACATGCAAAACAGTTGCTTCCTCAACATTAAATGGGACCTATAATGCTCCTTTCACAAGATGTAATATCAGTCTCTGGTGTCTCCAGAATGTGTGTGTGAAGTTTCAGCTCAAAATCCCCCACAGATCATTTATTATAGCTTGTCAAATTTGACCCTATTTGGGTGTGAGCAAAAACACGCCGTTTTTGTGTGTCCCTTTAAATGCAAATGAGCTGCTGCTCCCGCCCCCTTTCCAGAAGAGGGCGGAGCTTTAACAGCTCAACAACAACAAGGCTGGAGAATCTCACGCAGCCAAAATGACATTGTCAGTAACGGTGTTCAGCCTTACATTGTTCAAACCGGAGTCGACACTGATGGAGAGACAACAACAAAGAAGTTACAACTTTTAGAATGAAACTGGACGTTTCTGAATGGTTAGTGGATACATTTATGTACAGGTGCTGGTCATATAATTAGAATATCATCAAAAATTCCATTCCAAAAGTGAAACTTGTATATTATATTCATTCATTACACACAGACTGATATATTTCAAATGTTTATTTATTTTAATTTTGATGATTTTAACTGACAACTAAGGAAAATCCAAAATTTAGAATCTCAGAAAATTAGAATATTGTGAAAAAGTTCAATATTGAAGACACCTGGTGCCACACTCTAATCAGCTAATTTACTCAAAACACCTGCAAAGGGTTAGCCTTTAAATGGTCTCTCAGTCTAGTTCTGTAGGCTACACAATCATGGGGAAGACTGCTGACTTGACAGTTGTCCAAAAGACGACCATTGACACCTTGCACAAGGAGGGCAAGATACAAAAGGTCTTTGCAAAAGAGGCTGGCTGTTCACAGAGCTCTGTGTCCAAGCACATTAATAGAGAGGCGAAGGGAAGGAAAAGATGTGGTAGAAAAAAGTGTACAAGCAATAGGGATAACCGCACCCTGGAGAGGATTGTGAAACAAAACCCATTAAAAAATGTGGGGGAGATTCACAAAGAGTGGACTGCAGCTGGAGTCAGTGCTTCAAGAACCACTACGCACAGACGTATGCAAGACCTGGGTTTCAGCTGTCGCATTCCTTGTGTCAAGCCACTCTTGAACAACAGACAGCGTCAGAAGCATCTACAGACAAAAAGGACTGGACTTCTGCTGAGTGGTCCAAAGTTATGTTCTCTGATGAAAGTAAATTTTGTAAAATCAGGGTCCCAGAGTCTGGAGGAAGAGAGGAGAGGCACACAATCCACGTTGCTTGAGGTCCAGTGTAAAGTTTCCACAGTAAGTGATGGTTTGGGGTGCCATGTCATCTGCTGGTGTTGGTCCACTGTGTTTTCTGAGGTCCAAGGTCAACGCAGCCGAAGTTTTAGAGCACTTCATGCTTCCTGCTGCTGACCAACTTTATGGAGATGCAGATTTCATTTTCCAACAGGACTTGGCACCTGCACACAGTGCCAAAGCTACCAGTACCTGGTTTAAGGACCATGGTATCCGTGTTCTTAATTGGCCAGCAAACTCGCCTGACCTTAACCCCATAGAAAATCTATGGGGTATTGTGAAGAGGAAGAAGCGATATGCCAGACCCAACAATGCAGAAGAGCTGAAGGCCACTATCAGAGCAACCTGGGCTCTCATAACACCTGAGCAGTGCCACAGACTGATCGACTCCATGCCACGCCGCATTGCTGCAGTAATTCAGGCAAAAGGAGCCCCTACTAAGTATTGAGTGCTGTACATGCTCATTCTTTTCATGTTCATACTTTTCAGTTGGCCAAGATTTCTAAAAATCCTTTCTTTGTATTGGTCTTAAGTAATATTCTAATTTTCTGAGATACTGAATTTGGGATTTTACTTAGTTGTCAGTTATAATCATCAAGATTAAAAGAAATAAACATATGAAATATATCAGTCTGTGTGTAATGAATGAATAGAATATACAAGTTTCACATTTTGAATGGAATTAGTGAAATAAATCAACTTTTTGATGATATTCTAATTATACGACCAGGACCTGTAGTTGCTGTGGAGTTGATTCAACTCATCCACTAGCATGTGCCGTCATGTTCATCTTTTGTGTTGAATTGACCCTCGTTTGTGAAGCAGTCTGGCGTCGGCATGACAACAACACTCTACTACAACAACTCTTCCTCTTCTCTAAAGCAGCTCAACATGGCCCCGCCCCCGAGAACACACAACAAAGGGGGCGGGGCCATGTCAGGCTGCTTTAGAGAAGAGGAAGAGTTGTTGTAGTAGAGTGTTGTTGACATGCCGTCATTTTACGCATTTATGTAAATTTTAGTGTTAGTGATGTCACCAAGCTGTTTGTTGTAGTCCTTAAACAGCGATTTCTGTAAAAGAAAATATCTCTCTTTAGATTGAACTTTGAGCGTTGTAACTTTGCAGATGTTGTTTATGATCAAACAGCAACATTACACACGAACTAAAGTTAAAAAAGTCAAATCATAATCAACCTTTTTTTGTTTAAATTATATTGCATTGAACAGATCAGAGTGAAACTAAAGTGGAAAACATGACAAAAAGAATAATCCATAAAGCCATAAACAGTTGAGTTAGGGTTAGAGAAAGTGGCCTCACTCTTTTTTGCGCGTTCTCTTGAAGAATGACGCCCACTCCGAGCAGGTCTTCTTACTGCTGACCCAGAACACAGCTGGTATTCCCACAACCAGCGTCATCAGGTACTTGATGAGAAACAGGGAGAGCTCAGGCCGCTCCGCATCAATACTCTACAACAAACCAAAGAACAGTCAGGCAGGCAGAGACTAAACACTTTGATAATCTCACAGCACAGGACTGATGTCTCACGCGGCTGGAGCAGGGGATGCTGTACTCCTGACAGTGCTCGTGGATCCAGCTGTTCTCCCAGGTGCGGCGCTGGGCTTGTTCGTACAGGTAGCAGCCGAGCAGCACCAGCAGAGGCAGCAGGTAGAGGCCGCTGAACACGCCGATGCGGATCATGAACTTCTTCAGCTTCTCCTGGTTCCGTTCGTCATGCTGGATCACCTGACGCACGTGGTTCAGAGACACGATGCCAGCGAGCAGCAGCGACAGGCCGACCAGCACCCCGATGGCCAGCGGAGCCACGACGAACCAGCGCAGCACCGCCAGATCGTACAGGCCGACGAAGCACACGCCGCTGATGCCGTCTCCCTCCACCTTATTGAGCGCCAGCAGCACGACGGTCAGCGCCGCGGGCAGACCCCAGGCCACCGCGTGGAACCACACGGCCTTCTTCTCTATGGCTTCACAGCTCCACTTCGGCCCTGCAGCCAGAAACCAGGTGATGGTCAGAATGACCCACCACACCATTCCCGCAGTGGAGGAGAAGTAGAGCAGCATGAAGAGCAGCGAGCAGCTGCGGCTCCGGCCTCCCAGCACGACCGTCGACACGCGGCCCGGCACACTCGGCTCAGAGCAAGCGGCCGCGTCATCCAACAGAAAACCAACAAAATAGACGAGAGAGACAAAACTGTAGCAGACAGAGTAGAAGACGATCGGCCGCTCGGGGTAGCGAAATCGCTCGACATCAATGAGGAAGGTTAAAAATGTGAACAGAGTTGCACACAAGCACACAACGGAGCTCACGCCGATGAAGGTCTTAGCGAAACGCACTTCATGTGGCTTAAGGTACATGTTGTCGCAGGGCGGCGCGCAGTCTTGAGTCCCGAGGAAAGAGCCGGAGCGAGTCTTCAGCTGAAGGGGGCACCAGAATCCCAGATCCCGTCCGGACGACAGAGAGCTTCTGGACGTGGTCACTTCTTCTACGGCTGAAACGGCAGAACCGTCAGGAGAAAAGCGACATGATTCCAATCTGAAAAACACAAACAAACATAAAAAAAAAATCACAAATAATTCACAGATCTGAAAACATACACAGTGTCTCACTGTCAAACCAAAGGGTCTTTCAATTCTAGTTACATAAAATATGTTTTTTCAAAAAAAAAAAAAAAAAAAAAAAAAAAATCACCATTAAGGCTGCAAATAACAATTACTTTAATAATCAATATATCTGTTGATAGCTTTATTATTATAATCCCTTTACATTTTCTGCTCTTTCAAAACAATGCTGCATGTAGGATTTCAATCACATAGTTTATCTGAATCCTAACTGAGGACACTTAATATTCAGTAATATTACTGATTTAACTGCACTGACACTATCAGATGTAAGCAAAACTTGAAGGTCTCACCGGTCGCACTGCAGCTCTGTCGGCCAGCTGATCCCGAAGGTGAGCATGTCTCCGCTGCAGTCGGACCGCACGCGCTCACACAGCTCTCTGCACGGCCGCAGCACACGCGTGTGATCCCTGCACTCGGGAACAAAAGCCTGGCACAGGAACAGATGCACGTCAGGAGAGCAGCGCAGGCTGGCCAGCGGCATGAAGTGCTACACAGACAAAAAGAAAAAGAATTGCATAAATAGTCAGTGAATATAAGCTCACTGAAGTCTATGGAAGCATGTTAATGTCAAAAGCGACTGCGAGTTCAGTTTGTAACCGTGTTTCTCTGTTAGTCGCTGAAGTGCCCTTTCACAGAGGCAATAGTCCTCTCGGTTACTGATGTAGAAATACTCTGTCCTGCACTTGAGCAGAGGCTTTTTTGCACAACATCACAAACATGATCATCCTCACATGTTTACGTCATGTCCGCAAACAAAGAAAAGAAGTTCTGTCTTCTACAGCAGTGGATATGCTGCTTTCTATCTCAGAAGACAGAGGCACCTCTGCTGCTTGGACATGTGTAGCGGTAGATTCTGCTGCGAGATGTGCTTTGGTTTGGATCTATTTACATTGGCAGAAGAAAAACAGACAAAGTAACTGGTGATATTATGTCTGAAATGTATCAAAGGATACTCTCCCGCATGTCGCTCCAAACCTGTATGACGTTACACGAAACACGAAAACATTTTTTGAATATCTTCTTTTGTGTTTCATGGGACAAAATCATACAGGTTCAGAACAACACAAGGATGACTAAATGATGTCAATTTTTATTTTGGGGTCAACTATGCCGTTACATTTTTTGTGAAGTGTAATATAAAAGCATTATCATACACTCCCAATTGTGATGTTGGTCTGAATATCAAAATTAGAGAAACATGGATCCACAGGCTGGGCTGCAGATTCAAATGACCTTCACCAAACCTTACCTTCATCTTTATTGCAGCGATGTCCTGGTCATAGTGCTCAAGCATGTTGGGGAAAAAGGTGGTGTTGTACGGCATGCCATGACACCACTGCACATGCACAGGCTCGCACGTGAACAAAGTGTGGCTCATGCAAGAGTCCAGCAGGAACAAAGCGATGCTGAACCAAAGCAGGATCTGCATGGCAGCCATCCGGAGTTGAGCCCAGATGATTCAGGAGGATCTCCAGGATATCGGAGTCATCAGCGGGACACCAGCACAGACATCTACATGAACACACGAGGACTAATGTAATATGAGCACAGTCACGTCGAGACTGGAATTCAATCTGCTAAATATAACAAGTATTTGTGTGCTCTCAATTAATAAAAGCAAAATAAAAACTGTCTTGAAAATCGAAAGTTTGAATCTTTCTATTTGTAATCATGCATATTTAGGATAATTTTATTGATAATGTACTTAATAATCAACAGCAACAAACAACCTTACACAAACAACAGTTGAGAGGGTTTGCTCTGCGCCACTGGACAACTTAAACTTGCCTCCTTCTGCACATATAATCAATCAGAGGAAACCATTCAAGAAAATCAGCTCTAAGTATGACTATAGTGGGTTGTCATGCCTGTGGCATTGAAAAGTTCAAATTTAGGATCTCAAAACAAGTGAGAATGAAGGTCAGGGTCATATATAATAAATTTGCCATAATGAATGAACAGAATATGAAGTTCAACGTCACGTGTTGACGAGTCAGATTTATGCTTCACGTATGTTTATGATGGTGGTGGTCTGTATCTGACTGCAAGATTTGCTCTGCTGATTTACTCTATTGAGAAGTATTGTTGAGTGGTAGGAGAGATTAATCATCCTAATTAGTGATTAATTATCAAGACGATCTTAAATGTAAATGATTTAAATATCAATAGATATCAGAGGATATCGTTTGTGTAGGAGCTTAATTATCAGCAAATATATAAAATTAGACATGATGCAGACTTTGACCAGTATTGATTCACTAACCATCCTCCCAGAAAAGCATGCTGAATTTTCTATTAGTCTTCCTTATTTACATAATCCATCCTAGAAAGTTTGTATTCAACATTCATTTTGTGTCATATAAACGTCATGTTTTTGACTTCTCTTCCTGTTTTAATAATGGTTTGTTTGGTCTAAACGTGTTTCTGTTCAAACATGAAAAATACTCTAGTAATTTATAGTAAATAATACTATAGTGTTTTTGAACCATACTATAGTAAACTACTTGAATTAATTTGTTGTGGTAATATAACAACTATAGTAATATAAACAATTTACTTTACCCAAGTTTTCTACAACCATAGGCTATATTATACTACAGTGGTAAAAACTAAAGTATTTATTATAGTTTATCAGTTCACTATAGTTAATACCACAGTATGATGTAGCATTGATTAACAAAGTGTTGTAAATACTCTAAAATATACAGTATACTACAATTTACTATAGTATGGTTCAAAAACACTATAGTATTTACTATAAATTACTATAGTATTTTTTCATTGGAACATGTAGGCTTATCAACTCCGGACACTGAGCACATCAAATATCGCACAAAGTTTCACAAATGTTTGTACAATTTGATTATATCTTACTTTAGGTACAAAATCCTCTAGGTCATTCTCCACCGGGGACTTTGTTTCAGAAGTCTTCATGTATCCGTGAGTTCTCCTGAAGAGCAGGAGAGAAACAATCGCTTTGTGGGAGTTTGTGACTTCCGAGAAAAACTAAACTCAGGTATGCGCGTGCGCAGAAAACGTCATCATATTCACCTTCGCAGGACTCTATCAGATGTTTACACACACACACACACACACACACACACAGCGCGTCTCTCTCTGTATATTACTGTAACTACTGTAATAATCGCGCACAGCGGCTGAGTTGAAGTTCTGCTGTATCTGTGTTTAATCTTGTGTTTAATCTTGTGTTTAATCTTGTGTTTAATCTTGTGTTTAATCACATCGCTCTGATGAACTCACCGCAAGACGCCGAAAATCTCGCCCTTATTGTTGTCGTAATGGATCATGAACACACATCACCTGAACGACTGTATGATGAAGATTATCACTTTGATCTGGTCTCACCTCTCTTTATCATTATTCGCAGTTTCAGTTTGACTATCAATAGGTCTATCATCATTATCTCAGTATCATGTGCGTTTCCTGCATGTTGTTATATTAATATTTTATTCCTTTGACTCAGTGAGGCTCAATACTGTCACCAGTGATCTTTCTCTTTTTTAAAATGTGTTTTTAATATTTAATTCTTTATTTTGCACTTTTAAGACAGTAAAGTTTCAGATGTTGTCCTTTAGAGAAGTTGAAGTGATTCCAGACAGATGCAAAAGCTGTAACTTCACCATTCTGATGGCAAAAGCATGGTCCCCCCCCCCATGCAACTTTATTTCAGTAGTTTCTTACTGAAGTTTTATCAGTGACATTTTTGAGAGCTCTTGAAAGCATTGGATGATCGTATGTTTCACAGTGCCTGAGCGATCTCTTTAATGAGTGATCAGTCACAAAGACGAGCACACAGGTTCATCGAGCAACAGCCATTGAGATGAAAGGGAATGCCGATGGAAAAGACCCAGGTTTTCCAGATAAGTTCATGTGCTATCTACTCTTGTGTTCAATCAAACATCTCAGGAAAACATCATACACCTTACACTTGTGAAGGGGTGGATTTACAGTCCCTCTTCCTGAATTACATAATGAACAAGAAATCATAGTTTTATTAAACTAGTGTATCTATTCTGGTGTTTCTGTTACAGGCGATGTCTGTATTTGGTATCTGACCATGTCAGGAATGCAGTAACAGTGTTTACTCATTTATCCGGCTTCCAGTTTTGTAATTTATTAATCAAATTAATCAAGAGTTAGATTTTGTGGAAAGAGAACTGTCAGTTTGAACTTTGTTCTTATTGGTTTTGCTCTGCTGTTCTCATGATGAGACGTGAACACAACGTGTCTAAGGTCGTGAAGGTCAGTAACGCGCTACATGAATCCACTGAGTGTAATTCTTTAGATTTATAGCACCATTGGTCACTATATGTTAAAATATGAATCATGTGTAGAAGTTTGTATCATTGCTCTGTGTGGATGTAGTTTTCATGTTCTGTTCCAGTGAAGTCCTGACAAAACCGATATATCGCCTATGATTTATCTAACTGTGCTCTCAGGGGTTGTTTATTATTTTTAGAGGCATGTGACCGTGCCAAAGAAATAATCTCCAGGAGAATTCAACAGAATAGTCCTTCTGGAGCTCTTATCAAAGTTTCTTATGTATAGAAGGAAGTGTGTCCAAGATAATGTTTTTTAAATGAGCTCATTTGAGTAAAGAACAGAATACCATGTTCGAATGTTGCTAAAGTTATCTGTACTGTTTACGCTCTCTAAAAAAATAGGATAGGGTGTCAATTTGACAGAATTTTCCGTATTTATTTTTCACAGGTGTTTTTTTCCTGTACTTTGAACTTCATTGCATTGTGTTTTAGGGTTAACAGAAGTGTCTGTAAAATTATAATTTTATATTAAAGCTGCAAGCAGCGATGAAAGGGCCCTCGCACCCGGGCTCACCGCCACCAGTTGGCCTTAGGAAAAGTGTGCAAAGTTTTATGAGTTTTCGAGCATGTTTAGGCCCTCAAAAAAGTGATTCATTTGGGAGAAGAAGAAGAAATGGAGCAATTCCAATAGGGTCCTCAAACCATCAGTGATTTTCTGCCAGTACATTTTCCATTTTTTTATTGATTTTTATTTATTTTTTTATACAGTGCAGAACCTGTAGAAATGCATAGGAAGGATGCTTAAAGTTTGTCTAAAACGACAGTGAATAGATTTATAGTGTTACATTTTTTTCCCAAAAATGACTGTTCCCCAAACTCAAAACAAAGAATCCCTTAATTGTTTGCTAACTCTTAATGCTGTGGTTTCCACACTTTATTAAGTAAGAAATGTTTGAGAAATGTTGAGCTCCAGAAATGAACATTATAATGATTTAGAGTATATACAGCATATTAGAATGATTTCTGCGGATTTGTTCATTTAAAAAAATCAAAATATGTTAAAATAGAAAAAAGTTATTTTAAATAGTAATACTGTTTCCCAGTATTGATGTTTTTACAGTATTTTTGATCAACCAAATGCAGCTGTAGAAGAGACTTCTACACAATGTGAATTTGTATAAAGGCTTGTTATTTTTAAGTGAAGCACAAGATGGCATCAGAGCATTGAGTATGAGGGCAGGGTTGCTGATTTAAATCAGAACCTCTTCAATAAATATTTGTTTTTACACTTACAGCCTCAGTTCAGAAACGTA
Source organism: Megalobrama amblycephala (assembly GCF_018812025.1). Classification (NCBI taxonomy): domain Eukaryota; kingdom Metazoa; phylum Chordata; class Actinopteri; order Cypriniformes; family Xenocyprididae; genus Megalobrama; species Megalobrama amblycephala. Next base: position 39,188,631 of record NC_063054.1, on the reverse strand, counting down.
TAAACTAAAAACTTTTAGTTAAGATTTGTTGAGTTTATTATGTTTTAAAAGGTTTTTAGCCTACTCTCAGATAACCATAAACCGAAATTAAATTGAAGATCAATTAAAAATGTTGAGTTCCCAGGTTATATTTCTGTTTTATTTCTTGCTTTGTACTTTAATTCAGTTTCAAAGAACAACCTTTGCAAAGCTGCTTTTTCATACTCCCCCTTATTATTGCAGCAAAAATCTCCCGTTACTTTCACTGTAAATGTGTCCGAACTTTATTGTACGAGTCCATAATACTTCATGAATATTTTGACTTTTGCCGTTTTGCATCAAAACTTACATATTTCTTGTATAGTTTTTTTGCCATATCTTTTTTTTAGAAGCCAAAGATGAATCACAGAAAGACGAACTGATGAATGTTTTTCATAATTAATACCTTTACTATGGAATTTACATTGCAATCATTTATAGCCTATTTATTTATATCTTTTTTTCTTTAGATGCCTGTTGTGAAATTCCTGAGATCATTTTTCTTTAGCTAAAATCTCATTTGGTGTCCCTTTGATTTCGGAAATGTCTGTGGAAACAATATGTCATGACTTTCATCTTCAATGTTTTCTTTCTGTAGGTTTGCGCGCAGGGCGACGAGTGTTCATGACAGACTGTTAACAACGGGAGCGTGCATCTGATCTCTGTGCGCGTAACAGTGAATCTACAAATGCACCAATCCTGAGCTCGGGACACGGTGGCGAGCAATGAGTCGTTTGCAGAGACGCAGCAGTGAATGTCTCAGATCTGTTCAGAAGCGGTAGCATCGCTCGCGTGAAGTTCAGCGCGCGGTGACACGGACGTGCCAGATGGCGGGAGCGCAGCCGGGAGTTCACGCGCTCCAGCTCAAACGCGTTTCAGTGCCCGAGAAGCTGAAGACGGGTGACAAGTTCATGAAATGGGACGATGTAAGTAACATAGATGGTAAATTCAGTCCTTTTCCTTTTTTTTTTTTTTAAGTGAACTTGTTGGAATTGTTAGCGCGCGCTGCGAGTGTAACTATCAGGTTCTGTCAAATGTCCAATTAGACAAATGCTTGTTTCCTCTAGGATTGCTTTGTGTGCGTCTTAAATTAAAATGTTTATTGAAAACCTATTAAAAAGATAATTCACCCCAAAACGAACCTTCTGTCATCATTTAATCTCCCTCATGTTGTTCCAAACCCGAATGAATATTTTCTTGGTAACCCCAAATAGATTCAAGAGTAAAGTACTGAGAAAAAGACATACAGCCTTGGTTTTTGAAGAGTAAATGATGACAGAATTTACATTTAGAGTGATTCTCTCTATAAATGCAGATATGCTGTGTAAGATGTGTCATGCTGCACTATACAGGCATGTTGTCATGTCATATTTGCATAAAGCTGCATCAGTTTCAGCTTTAATGTTTCTTTGACATAATGTTTAGGGAAATTACCTTATTAATAACTTTAATCATAACAGCTGGCTGCATATGCACCTTGGAAGTGATGCCGGAAATGCTTCTTCCCATATTTCCCCCTCAAGCTTTCAAACACTGGCCTCTCCTGCCATAAAGGTCAAAGCTGTGAAAGTCATCAAGCTAAAGTGATTTGATAGGAAAACAAAATGCAGACAAAGAGCTTCATGGAGAGACAAGCACAACTAAACAACAGAGATAACTTCGGATTTTACCAGAAGAGGAAAAACTCAAAACTGTAGATAGGTTCTTTGTATTACTGATTTGACAAAATTAATTTCACAGAAGTCATGGGAGAACTATATTGTTTTAACTGCAAGCCTCATTTAAACTATGAAGTGTTGGGCCGGTGTGTGGCGAAGAGGGACGACAGAAGCGTGTCTGCATCTGATGAGACCCTGTGTAGGATAGAAGTGGGATTTTTCCCATCAGGAACCACTTCTCTCCAGTCGATCGTAATCAGTTTTAAACGGGAACTTCACCTGCTGGTTTACTGAACATCTCTAGCGATATTCTGCGATATTCTGGGAGTTCTTACTGTGTTTTGCCCATCCTATGAACGGCATAAATGAATGAGAGAGTGAAAGCATTATGTGTTGAAGCAGCAGGCAGATCAGGGAGATGTTGATGGTGAATCCTCATCTTTGATGCTGGAGCTGTGTTTCCAGAAAGAGGTTCTTAGACAGACATAAACTGCTCCAGTTAAATCTTTGTCAAGTGAAGAGGTGTGGCATGATGGTTGACTAGTCGATTAGTCATCCAACAACCAATCTGATTCCTTCAAGTAACCGAGTATTCGAATAGTCTAGATTGTACATTTTTCAGTAAGGAGAAGCAAAATTGTCATTAAATTTAGTATTTTTTGTATTTTACTTCACTTTGTTGTATTCCTCATTGGTAAGTCATTTTGGATGAAAGCGTCTGCTAAATAGTGACAACTGTATTTAAAATTGAGTGAATCTCCAAGTGCGTACAGAATACAAACCGATATTAGCGTCCAGATATTATACCTTGTAGATTTCTAGTGTCTTTTTATTATCTCTTCTTATTTTTATAAAAAGAAAAAAAGAAATGAAATGCTCCAAAGCAGCTCTCGGAGCTCATAAATGATGCAGTGTTGAAGTGACGGATCACTTTCGCTGGCCTCCTCCAGTGCACACGTGTGTTTCCTGACGTGTGCGAGGAGCAGGGATGCAGGTGACGCTCTGCCTCCAGAATTTTCCCAGTTTGCGGTCAATTTGAGCCTGAGTTTCCCCTATTCATGTGTTCCTCTTTTGGTCCCTTTCATTCTTTGAACTTTCTTCATCCTGTTTCATTAATGGAAATGCTGCTGGTACGCTTACAGTTTGGCCTGAAGGTTGTTTACAGCAAGTTGATCTGATGTGTGTCACAGGCGTGTGTTTATCAGCTGTCTTGTTCAATCAGAGTCTGAACTCTTTGTTTGGCTCTTTATAGTCTTTACATTTGAACTGATTCATTCATTTGATTTGAATCTCTGACCTTTTGCCCATCAAGTCAATTAAGATTAAAAGAAGAAGATAATCAAATAAGATGACTCTTCTTTTTTCTTTTCAGTTTTTATTCACTGAATTATCAAAAATTAGATTTGGCACAATCAATATAGGACTTTTTGTATTGTATTGCCAACAAAATAACTGTTATATAATAATATAGAATATACAACATAACCTGCCCAATATAAACAGTTGAAATAATCTTTTTTGGGGTATTGGATATACTAAGGAACACATCACCGGCTTAAACCAGAATGTAAAACACTTTTATGTTCATTATTAAACCTCCTTGTCAGATGTCGGACTGCATGCATGTTGCCATTGTGCGGAAAATGACAGAATGTCTCTGGAGCTTTTCTAATCCAGTGTCTTTGCAGTAACGAAAAGCCCATTTCTCCTGCCATGAGATTGATTTTCCTCTTTGTAGCACTCACTCAGACTCTTCGCCTCAAGCATCTGGTGTATTTTCTGTCTGGCTTTAAATTCCCTCAATGGGAGTAACAGAACTATCTGTAACTGCAGATCCCATAGGAAAGAATACTGTATCTCCTCAGTATCTCAGGTGTTACTTCGGACAGCAGTGAGACTGCATGGAGATCAGAGACTTTCTCTAGGAATACGTGTGTCACCATCTTCCGCTGTCTAAACACACCGTGAGAGTCTGGAAAGAAGCTCTGCCCTCCCCGGGCTTGGGTTGAGACCAGGATGGTCATTTTTATTGTTTCATCAAGGAGATGGAGGTTGTGTTTCAGTGAAGGACCCAAAGGGGTTTGAAACTTGCTCTGTTGTCTATAACATGTCAGTAGCAGCGTTCCCGGCTGTGGTTTCTCTGCCAGTGTGTTTGTCTTACGGTGGCAGAACCTGTATCTAAAAGCCTCCCAGCAATAAATCAGTTAGAAACGGGAACCGATCAGACGAGTTGTTGACTGTATTCTCGATCGGACACTCTGGTGAAAGCTCTGGCGTGTGATCTGTGGGGGTGTTTATCTCTTCTCAGTGTTTTGGACTAATTCTAAAGCACTGATGTGTGTCGAATGTCTGCATGTGAAATCGGCCCCTGCTGAAGTTTAGGTGCTACAAAACACCACTGTGTTCCTCAACAAAAGCGTGCAGGTCTTTTTATAGAGCTCCAGTAATATTTGCAGTTGCTATGTAAATTCCTGAGGGTTAAATGACACACGAGCCGCTCTTGTCTTTCTGCGTCCGACGGCTCACACTCAACTCTCAGTTTCATTCACGATAAGGTTTGTGTTGCAGGAACTGCAGTGATCTGTTTACTCTACTGGTTCACATCTGTCTTTCTCTTTAATTTCTCTCTATTTCTCACATGAACACAAACACCATATTTTTAATTCTTCTCATCTACTCATGTTTCTCTTGTACAATCATTAGTATTCATTATGTTGACTGTCATAAAAATAAACATTGTGCTGTGATGACCCTGATATGATTGTCTTGTGTTTTTGTAGGACTGCACCACAGTTACGCCGGTGACACTGCGTGTTGATCCTCACGGATACTTCCTGTACTGGACTGATCAGAATAAGGTAATTAGTGTCATTTTTCAAATCAAACTTTGTCCTGCGTTTGATTTAGATGATGGCAAAATTACTGCCAATCAATAATAGTGTCTCTTACAGAGTGGTTTGCTTTTAATTAATGCATTTCAGTTTCTTCTCAAAACATAAAGGCCTTTTTAGTGTTTTGCAGTGCTTTGTGAAAATATGATTGCAGTTGACTGACAGTTTAGATGGATGCAATTATAGACATGCTTTGTAAATGAGGAGAACTGCCTTCTGATAAATGGAATGTGAGTATTTGTATTTGAGAACAGAAGGTTGTTGATCCACTGCATACTTGTAATCGAAATGTCTTTGCGTTGCATGCATTACAGAAATGGTTCTGTAAATATGCAGTATCACTGCTAAAAAAAAATAAGCGAACACGTAAATCACACTTTGGATCTGGATGCTTGAAAATCTTTACTTATATACATTGTTTAATTCGTTGAGACCAAAATGATGTCACAATGGTCAATAGAAGCAAAAATCAACAAACTGAGGGCTGGATTCAAAATCACGCCAAAAATCAAAGTAAAAATTGAATTTGCAGGTTGATCACAGGAAACACAGGGCTTATATGCACAGGAACACAAGGCGGTGATTGGACACAGCTGAATGTGATAATTGAGGTGATCAGTAACCATGGTGATTGACTAGTGGCGGGAAATGGAACAACAACAAGTCCAAAACAAGTCCGAAACAGAGTGCACACTTATGCATGCATGTATTTTTGCACATCATGTGAAGAAAATGTTGTATAGGCATAAATTTTAAATTACAGTACTAGTCAAAAGATTGGACACATTACTATTTATAATGTTTTTGAAAGAAGTCTCATGCTCATCAAGCCTGCATTTATTTGATCAAATATACAGAAAAAAACAGCAATACTGTGAAACATTATTACAATTTAAAATAATGTTTTTCTACTTTAATATACTTTAAAAAATAATGTATTTCTGTAATGCAAAGCATGAAAAGTACACGAAACTGACTAAACTTGATGCGTTTTTCTGAGCTGATGCATCACTCTTTTGCAGGTATCGCATCAGAATTGGCGTCTGAATAGAGCTCGTGCTTCGTGGGCGTGACCGAATTAGTGGATAATGAGCTGACTCGCCAACGTCTGACATGTCTCTCTTTTCATCCAGATTACATAAACAGAATATTTGTTTTCGGTTTGACTAACATGATTTAAAACCTGACATTTTAACATTTCCTTAGACATTATGTCTCATTTTTGTGTCATTGGTATTCATTAAGTTACAGTTCATTTTCTGAGGACTTTCAGAATAGACTTCATTCAGAGAGAGACTGTGGCTCGTGCATCATGTTCGTTTTCTTTATTTTGCAAAAAGCACAACAAATTGTTTTCTGAGTGTGCACAAATAAAGGAAGACATTTCACAGATTAGAATGGTGTATAACTCTTAATTGTATGTCCAAAATTGACAGAGTATCTTGAGTCTCTTTCACACAGATAAGATAAACAGCAAGGTGGCATCGCCGGTGCGACCGCCGCCTCCAGAGTGTTCAACCACAGAGGTGATTTGCTAATGGAGAGATGCTTTGTTGTTACAGCTCTGGCACATGAATCCGCTCTCACAGTCATGTAATCTGTCTTGATCCTCTTCCTCTTGTGGCTTTACATCTAGTTTGTCCATCACATGATCATTTGGCATTGCCATCATTTGTCTGCAATCGCTAGCAGTAGTTTCAGATTATTCAGTCATTCATTGAAATTCTTTGAGACTGCAGTTTATCTTCAGGGGAGGAGAGAGGACATCAAATGATGGTGAGGGGAGATGAGACTGGTATCAGGAAATGTTGAATTGCCTGTGAGAGCACCACAGCTCAGTATGTCAGACCACGTCTGCTCTTGAAAAAGATTACTTGTCATGACTAGACCTGTATGCAACTATTGAAGTCTATTAGTGAGTGTTTGTTTGTTTATTAATGTATTTAAGCTGAATTGGGAGATACAACTTATTGGAGAGCTTTCAGTGTGTTGATGACAATTCATCCTCTTTTAAAGCAAATTCTCCACCTGTAACGATACTTTTCAAGACAAACATTGTCAGATTTCTGAGAGCTCTTTCTGTCTCTCACACATCATCAATGACCCTGCAATCTTGAATTTTGCTCACTTTCTGCTAAGTGTCTGAATCTGAACTCTGAATGTCTTTTAGGACTTGCGTACTGAACCTGCGCACTCTGACCCCTGGACATTTTTTTTTACATAAATTGTTTATTAGTGTAGGCTGGTGTGTATATGTAGAACACACATAGTGTGTGTACTTCTGTGGCCTGTGGAGTGACAGCGATCTTTAGATTCCTCAGTAACAGGTTTCTGCTCCACTCGACTCTCTCAGCTGCTCTGGGATCAGGCTTGAATCCGGCACTGACGGCAGCTTCTGCTCCCAGAGGAGTTTTGTCAATTCTGTGCTGCTCTAACATCCAACCAATGCCAACACCACTGCTGACCCGCACTGCGTCCTGTCCCACAATGCAGCGCTCTTACACTGCTCAGAACTTGGTCTTTTAAACCTCCACAGAAGTGTTGTGTTTTGACGTGAGGCATCTGTTTTTGACCAGCTGGACACTGCAGGCTGGTTCAGGTCTACTGAGCTAATTTTCTCAGTATTTTTCTCTCTCTGTCTCTCACTGTTACAGTTTAAAGATGTTTTATTGGCATGACAAATACTTACATTCATATTGCCAAAGCATTGCTGCATGCAATTAAAACAAATTGTGAAACTAATGAAACTCTAATGAAACTCGCTCTCTCTCTCTCTCTCTCTCTCTCTCTCTCTCTCTCTCACACACACACACACATTTGTGTGCTGGTATGTAAACAGCAGAGGCTGTTTTCACCACTTTGCTAAAGGTCTCTGAATCATAGTTTGTATTTGGATAAAAGTGTCTGCTAAAACTTGATGAAGTAACGGTGGCTGCTGTGATAGTAATATTGGTCTGAAAAGTTTGTTGTATGTTTTTCCACATAACAGTACAAATGTAGGATAAATGTTTTTGAAAGAGAGCAAAAGATTAGTCACAGTTCCTCTAAAAAGCTTGACTGGCCTTTGAACGTGTAGCGCAGAGGAAGCACGGCATGCTGTTCTGCTTTACTTATCGGGAAAAACTGTTAAAAAAAAGAGGAATGCAGAAGGAAGGAAGGAAACGACTGTAGCCAGGATCCAAAAGGTTTTCGGTCACAACGTCCATCTCCGGGTTTCACTGCTGGTCCCCTGCATGTGCCATTGAGGAGAGCCAGCACATCTCTGCACTACAGGAACTGTTGTTTAAATACAGGGATATTCTGTTTGCAGAGGCGGACAGGAATGTGAAGTGGGTGATGCGTTTTGAATGTCAATGTATCCCAGCCCCCCCGGCTGTAAGTGAACCGATAATTTGACTAAAGCATTTGCATGAGGCTGTAGGGCTGTGACATGTTCCTTTGCTCTGTGGAGTACAGCAGGATGGACTCTCACTAGGGGAATTTGGTAGCAGCTATTAGACAAAGCAGTTTGCAAAGTATGGTGCTGCTTGAGTTGTACTGTCCTGTGAGTCTGAGCATCTCTTATGAGTGATACAGGTGCAGAAGTAGTGCTTTTGAGCGTAAAACAACATGTCACTGTACGTTCAACCCACCTAACCCACCTGTGCCTTATCTAAAGGGTGCATGCTAGAACAATAAGGGTGCATTTGAGTACATTAACATACTGGCCCTACTTTAGGGATAGAAAAGGCAGAAAGATGTACTTGTGAGTTAAGTATCAACTTTGTCTCAGATGTTTGTCGTAAAATTCCTTTGGCGAAATGGCACAATCTATTTGGATAGCATAGCAGTCATTTAGTATTGAACATACAGTTTGAGCTCATTTGATTGCAGATTTTGGTATCTTGAAAAATCTGAGCTTTTACTCAAAGTGACTTACAAATGAGGAATATAACAAGCTATTAATCTAAAAGAGGCAATAACATGAGAAGTGCAAGTAATACAAAGTTTAAAACATTGTTAAGAATAGTAGAAGCTAAAACAGGGAGGGATAGAAGAAATAGTGAAAGCATAGATAAAGATATTTTATGTCAGAAGGATGCAGTTAAGTGCTAACGGAAGAGATACAATTTCAGCTGCTGTGGGTTCCTCTGGTTGACATGAAAAGTAAAGCTGTGTATCATCATCATCATCATCATCGGTTTGACACATTGTTGACATCTCTTCAGACATGTTGTATTTTTTGGAATAGTTCACCCAAAATGAACATTCTCTCATCATTTACTTGCTCGTTCCAAACCTGTACGAAAGATGGTATTTTCAGAAATAGATGCAATGAAAGTCAATGCCAATCTTGTTTTACCCCTATCAGTCTTCAAAATATCCTCTTTTGTGTTTCACAGAATAAAGAAAGTCATACAAGTTTGTAATGATGTGAGGGAGAGTAAATGATGACAGAACCCTCATTTTTGAGTCTATCAGAATCACTTGAGATATGGTAAGCATGTATTGTAAACCAAGACCTGATTCTTCTACCACCATTTCTTCTCCAACTCTTGCTTAGTTGCCAATAGTTCAAGCACTGTTTTTGCCCAGCACTGCACTTTTATCTGATTGTCCTGGCAGGCACCTTGGTCCCTTTGTCAGCGTTATCACAGCTGGCAAAGTGTAAATCTTCAGCCAATCTACTGAAATTGAAAATGTGCTCTATGCCAAGTTGAAATAGCTCCCCTCGTGTTCAGTGAGTGCAACAGAGAGGGAGGAGAACTTCACTGTGTCCATGTCAGTTGTTATTATGAGAGACACTGGAGGAAGAGGATACAGTGCCTTGACTGCCACCCAACACTGCCAGTTCTCGAAAACTTGGACCAAAATGAAGTGGTCAGAAACTTTTTTTTTTTTTTTTTACAAAAAATATCCTTCCTTAGATTCTTTGTGGTCTTGTAGATGCACCAGAGCAGATTGGTGTTCCAGCCAACCAATAGTGATGAGAGTCAGTATGAAGTCTGTGCATTGATAGTTGGACTGCTAAGTATAAGATGGATGGAGAGACAGATGATTTTGAAAGCAAACAGCTGGTGAACAGAAGCCTTATAAAAGTACGTAAAAGCATTTCTGTGCAGGAACAGCGGAAGCTGTGATATACAGTAGTTTGTGATGAAGTCCATCAGTCATTGTGACTCCACGGCTGCAGGGCTTGTGCTCACTGTTTGTTAGTTTGCTGCCTTGCACTATTTTTTTCATGTTCACTGCACTTTTGCTCAATGAATCCAAGGCATGCTGTGAGAAGGTCAAGTTAAGATCAGCTCACCGGCACTTGGCAGGTCTCTCGTACTCTCTCTCCGAAAAGAAAAGGTCTGTTCACAAAACGGGGTACAGAGCAGGCCGGAAGAGATCAGTTCACCTGTGGCCTTTGATAGCAGAACTTAACCGAAGTTTACCCTCTACAACTGCCAAACACGGCGCGGGCCACGATATACAATTACACATAACAGAACACACTAGGACTGTTCCTCGTGCTTCATTTCCACACATATTAGAGCAGTGAGGTGGCAGTTCAAAGCATAGCAGAGTTCTGCCATTATTAATCCTGGTGGAAAACGCAGCAGATGACAAAAAAAGGACATTGCTTTAATGTAAATGTGATTTTCAATTTAAAAATAATAACTCTGCTGCATACATCGATCAGGCGTAACATTATGACCAGCTTCCTAATATTGTGTTGGTCCCCCTTTTGCTCACATGTCCACTGCAGGAGCTCGTCTGTTGGATCGGACCACACGGGCCAGCCTTCAATGAGCCTCGGCCGCCCATGACCCTGTCGCTGGTTCACCTCTGTTCCTTCCTTGGAGCACTTTTGATAGATACTGACCACTGCAGACCGGGAACACCCCACAAGAGCTGCAGTTTTGGAGATGCTCTGACCCTGTTGTCTAGCCATCACAATTTGGCTCTTGTCAAACTCGCTCAAATCCTTACGCTTGCCCATTTTTCCTGCTTCTAACACATCAACTTTGAGGACAAAATGTTCACTTGCTGCCTAACATATTCACCCACTAACAGATGATCAGTGTTATTCACTTCACCTGTCAGTGCTCATAATGTTATCCTGATCGGTGTATATTGTAATGAATGAATGAATGAATGAAGAGCTTAAATAAGACAGCTCTCTCTGCATCATGTGTTTGCCTGCCATGCAGGGAAGGGTAAGCGTGTCAGATGAAGGTGTCCTCTCTATTTTTTTCTGCCTTCACTTTGTACACGAGCTTGACCTTATACCAGATCCCAGATGGCAACAACGTCTCATAAAGCATGTTGTGAATTCACACACTCTGTGCAGGTTAACAGTGTTCGATTGCTTCCATGTTTCACACTGTTAACTTTTCTCACTAAGCTTTATATTAGCCGTAATTAATAACAGTTTGGGCTGTTGAAATATCCCTATGTCCAACAGATCCAAACATACAATGTCTGCTGAAACTATTACCGTGAAGCAGACAGGTTTTTGATTTTTGTTTGGTTAATATAGATGAATCCCTTTCTGATGAACTGAACTCATCATCTGTTGTCACATTTGTAATTGCCTGAAAATTGCAGCATGCAGTAGTGCAGCAAACACACGCGTCTAAGCAAACCTCTCTCAGCCATGTTCTTAATCTAAAATCTACATTTTTAAATTGTCATTCTGACCATTTAAGCTTGAACTTTGAATTTTCGTTTGAATTGTGTTTGTCGCATACATGCAGCATCCACTGTGTGTGTGTGTGTGTGTGTGTGTGTGTGTGTGGGAGATAGAGAGAGGAAAGGATAGAGAGGGAGAGAGGGAGGGAGAGAAAACGAACTCTCAGTGATAGTAAGAAAGCAGCACTTTTGAATGCACATGTGAAAAGACAACATGCCAGTTTTTGTCAGCGTTTCCCTTATACTAAATTAGTACAATAGACTTACTACTGAAAAGCTACATGGTTTAATATATATTTACACTCTTATACCACCTCTTTACAGGGATATGTATAGTAAAATACTGGCCAAAACTGAATGTAAGAGTCAGAGAATTCCTAACATTTGCATTTAGATGTTTGTTATTTCAAACTTGCTTGATCAAACAAACATTACTGCCTTCTTTTTTGTGCCATATGACCAACCCGTGGGCATCTGCATTATTAAAAGTTTTCTGCAAAATGATTCTTATTTGAATAGATTCAAATCAGAGAACTGTACAGTAGCAGAGTGACTGTCATTTTTCAGTGTGGATTTGCATGACACACTAAACAGACCGTTGATTCAGAGTGTGAGATCTTGTGATAGCATATTTCTGACAATATACATTGTTCAAGAGTTAGTTCACCCGAAAACGAAAATTCAGTCATTTACTATTTCTCAAACCTGCAGAACATAAGAGAAGATATTTTGAGAAATGACTGTGTGAATGTCAAATTACAAACTTTTTTTGTGTTCTGCAGAAGGAAGAAAATCCGACATGATAAATGGAGGCAGTATTATCATTTTTTGGTGCACTATCCTTTTAAAATGCTACTGTATATGAATATGTCTGAAGTGAAACTTTCGTGTCCATTTTCGACTGATGTGTCTTTAACAGCACAAGTGTTTGTTATGGTAAAATATTGACTTGACACAACATCATTTTTGATTTCCTTGAGTGCACAACTTTATTTGCGTCAATTTTTCAATGAAAGCACTAATGAAGATGGCGCCTTTGTTGCGCATGTAGGATCCAATACAGACAGTAATGGATGATGCAGTTGTCTGTCAAAGGGGTCGTATCAGTAGCATCGGAAATGGTGAAGAATAGGGAGACTGTAATTGCTAAAGAACTGAGAATCAATAATTCCATATTGTAGACTTATACAATACAGCAACATTGGGTTGTTGGGATTTCGAGATAAAGTTGGTTCTTAATGTGAACTGCCTTTGAGCCTTTGAGTCCTCCGTGGTTTCACACTTCATGCAACTGCACTGACCCTCAGATGCTTTGGAGTGTTTTAAGCATGGAGCAAGTGTCGATTGCTTCTGCTCCAGCACATGTTGTGTTGTTGTGTCGACCTCAGAGCCCGTTTGGTCAGAAATTATGCTCAGAGATGTCAGATGTCAGGAGAGACGGTCCTGCTCCTGTCTGATGTGTCACAGCAGGAAATTTGTGTCTGACTCTAGCAGATGAAGAAGTGCGTCAGAGCTCTCGACTCATCACACACTCACACAAACACACACACACACACACACACACAGAGACACGCACGCACACAGACACACATACACACACACACACACACACACACACACACTGTTTCACGTAACAGGACAGTGACATAGATTAACAGTTTCACCACCACAAATAATTATTGCTTCAGAAATATTTAAGAATCTGCACTAATTGAACTGTTTGATATTAATCGAATGAAAGTTTGTCAAGTCGCCTTTATTTCTATAGTGCTTTATACAATACAGATTGATTCAAAGCAGTTTTACAGTGATAACAGGAAAATTATGCATTTTAGGCTTTTTTCCAGCTGAAGTCCGTTCAGGGTTGATTCAGTTCAGTGTTGATTCAGTTCAGTGTTGTTTTAGTTCATTTCAGTGTTGATTCAGTTCAGTGTTGTTTTAGTTCATTTCAGTGTTGATTCAGTTCAGTGTTGTTTTAGTTCAGTTCAGTGTTGATTCAGTTCAGTTCAGTGTTGATTCAGTTCAGTCCAGTGTTGTTTTAGTTCAGTTCAGTGTTGATTCAGTTCAGTCCAGTGTTGTTTTAGTTCAGTTCAATGTTGATTCAGTTCAGTTCAGTGTTGATTCAGTTCAGTCCAGTGTTGTTTTAGTTCAGTTCAGTGTTGATTCAGTTCAGTTCAGTGTTGATTCAGTTTGGTTCAGTGTTGTTTTAGTTCAGTTCAGTGTTGATTCAGTTCAGTTCAGTGTTGATTCAGTTCAGTGTTGTTTTAGTTCAGTTCAGTGTTGATTCAGTTCAGTGTTGATTCAGTTCAGGGTTGATTCAGTTCAGTTCAGGGTTGATTCAGTTCAGTTCAGTGTTGTTTTAGTTCAGTTCAGTGTTCATTCAGTTCAGGGTTGATTCAGTTCAGTTCAGGGTTGATTCAGTTCAGTCCAGTGTTGTTTTAGTTCAGTTCAGTGTTGATTCAGTTCAGTTCAGTGTTGATTCAGTTCAGGGTTGATTCATTTCGGTTCAGTGTTGTTTTAGTTCAGTTCAGTGTTGATTCAGTTCAGTTCAGTGTTGTTTCAGTTCAGTTCAGGGTTGATTCAGTTCAATTCAGGGTTGATTCAGTTCAGTTCAGTGTTGATTCAGTTCAGTTCAGTGTTGATTCAGTTTGGTTCAGTGTTGTTTTAGTTCAGTTCAGTGTTGATTCAGTTCAGTTCAGGGTTGATTCAGTTCAGTTCAGGGTTGATTCAGTTTGGTTCAGTGTTGTTTTAGTTCAGTTCAGTGTTGATTCAGTTCAGTTCAGTGTTGTTTTAGTTCAGTTCAGTGTTGATTCAGTTCAGTTCAGTGTTGATTCAGTTCAGGGTTGATTCAGTTTGGTTCAGTGTTGTTTTAGTTCAGTTCAGTGTTGATTCAGTTCAGTTCAGGGTTGATTCAGTTCAGTTCAGGGTTGATTCAGTTCAGTCCAGTGTTGTTTTAGTTCAGTTCAGTGTTGATTCAGTTCAGTTCAGGGTTGATTCAGTTCAGTTCAGGGTTGATTCAGTTCAGTTCAGGGTTGATTCAGTTCAGTTCAGGGTTGATTCAGTTTGGTTCAGTGTTGTTTTAGTTCAGTTCAGTGTTGATTCAGTTCAGTTCAGGGTTGATTCAGTTCAGTTCAGGGTTGATTCAGTTCAGTCCAGTGTTGTTTTAGTTCAGTTCAGTGTTGATTCAGTTCAGTTCAGTGTTGATTCAGTTCAGGGTTGATTCAGTTTGGTTCAGTGTTGTTTTAGTTCAGTTCAGTGTTGATTCAGTTCAGTTCAGGGTTGATTCAGTTCAGTTCAGTGTTGATTCAGTTCAGTTCAGGGTTGATTCAGTTCAGTGTTGTTTTAGTTCAGTTCAGTGTTGATTCAGTTTCATGCTGTGTTAATATAGATCATCAGGTTTTAACTGTGAAAGGTACATTTTCCAATTAAACGTATATGAACATTCAAAATTGTTTCGTATAACTACTACATTGTTTCACGTTGTTTGATGTTCTGTTTTTTTCTCAACTGTACACAGGTAGATTTGAGCCCTACATACTGTGAATATTTCTAGACGCAGTACGCTGGGAAGAACACATCTGATAGATAGTTAAATGTAAATGATTATTAGCTTACAAAATACTTCAACTTTTAAAGAGTAAAACACTGTTACACAGTCCTCTGATCCCTGGATGTGTTATAATCTATTAGAAGGTCGCTCTAAATCTAGCTTTCCATTCTTCAAAGGTCTTTTATTACCCAGGTACCAGAATCCAATTTCTCCTCAGCGGTCACACTGCTCTCTGGTTTGTATTAAAGCTAATCCAAGATCTGAACACCAACTGCTTCTGAGAGACATAGACTTAATTAATCCTCACTTCAGAATCTGATAAAAAGATTTTTGATTAAAAGATTTTGTAGAAACTGCACTTTTGATTTTTTTATTTGTCAGAAAGTGTAAAGTTTCCATATTCTGTCACCTGAAAACAGTTCCAAGATGGATTTCTAGAAATCTAGCAATGGCAAAGGCAGGAGCTTCCATTAGTTTTCCCACTCAAAAACTTTATTGTCACATCATGAGTTGGACAGATTCCATGACTTTGATTTGATTAGTTTGAGATTGATTTGTGTCCATGTTTGAGGTTTTACAATTCAATTTTAACCCTGATGGTTGAGGTAGCTGAGGATAGTTTTTGGTCGTTCCTTCCTTTTCCCTAGATCCTCTTCTTTTGCTCCATTTCTGCTTTCTCTTTTAAGTGTGTCAGAGATGTAGGTCACACGTCTTTTTTCTCGTGAGCAGTCGATTCAATTTGGAGAACGATAAGAGGGTATCAAATTTAAACGGCAAGCAGGTGCTTTGGGGCCAGCCGCTGACACACGGGCCCGTCATACTTAAAATACTGGCCCCCTGCGTCATTGTTCCTCGAGAGAGAGAGAAGAGAAAAAGAACCCAAAGCTGCTGCCATGAAATCTGTTAGTAAAGTAGTAAACAAATAGAATGAGCAATGGAATGTGAAAGAAGGTTAGGCTTCCATGTCTTTGTCCCTGTTGTGACAGCCGAACTTCTCCAATGATGCTTGAAACAACCGATCTGCAAACGACACGTTTGTTTTCAAACATAATGCCATCTGCAGTTTTTATTTATCAATTGACTTCTAGTAACTTACGTTACCAACTCCCTTGGTAGCATTTTCTCAGCTTTTAAGGTAGTTTGCAGAAAGGTTGTTCTAAGGATGGTAAACACCTCCAGAATTGAGAATAAGATCATTTTATTCTTTTATTCAAATACTGAAAGATTGTCCTGTTGAAAAGTTTCCATCCTCTTGGTTCTTCATATTGTGTGTTTCCTCTTTGTTTGCAGCTTTTGTATTAGTTGTGTTTGAGACCCTCAATCATGTGACAATCACGTGATCAATCGTATCTCCTCGTCGTACAGCCAGTGTTGGGAAGAGCTCGGATGTGCAGAAGATGCTGGATCTGAGGGATTTTTTGTCACAGCAAAATGAAGTTGAATCTGTAAAAGTTCCAGTGTAGTCTTAATGAAGGATGCACTAATAGTGTCTGAGTCTGTCTCTCTGTGTTGTGACTGAGAGAACCTGATATTGTGATTCACAGGGTTATTTTGAAGCTGAACTGTGGGTAACCGGGCTGCTTGTCATACCGCACAGGACTAATATAGACCCTGGGTCAGTTGTGTCTGGCCGTACTGACCAAAGCTCTGACTTCCACAGAGACATGACGGGTTAAGCGGTTGTGTTCGTTAACATTAACAGTGCTTCCGCTGGCGTAACGAGAACAGAGTTTTAAATAGATGGAGACTGACCTTGATACGGCAGGTAATGATGTGTTGCTTCGACAGCATGTGTAGCTGCCGCTGACTGTACGAGTCTGTCGTTCTTTCCAGACGACGAGTGGAGGATCATTCAACGCTGCTCGTCTCTCCTGTTCTTTCAGTCACGCCAGTCCATGTTTCTAATGAAGTGCCGCTGTTAATTCTCCTAGTGTGTTTCTGTCATTCCTGAAAACCAAGAGCAACAAATACGGCAGAACAGAAAGATCATCACCATGAGCGACCCTGAGCGCTGCTCACTTTAAACTGTAGAAACGGTGCCACCGCTGGAATTGTGTCTCGCGGTCCGAGCCGGAGTCCAGTCCACTGTTTGACGACCCCTGTCCTTGGGTAAAAACAGGCTGTGTGATTGTAAGGAACGAAAAATGTATGTCAGGATGCAGGTTTAAGGGACTTTATTTAAACTGAACGCATAAACATTTTCTGTATTGCTCACTTTCTAGTGATCATCCCTCCATAGGTGCCATGGGTTGCTGATGTTATGGTGTTCGAACCCAAACCAGTGCTGTTTTCATTTGTAGTTTAGTTTTATTAATATTTTGAATTAGCTTTTATTTTCATATTTTTAGTTTTCATGTTAATTTTAGTTTCATTTTTTAGTAATTTCATTATGTATTTTTGTGATTTTATTATTATTTTTTTTAATATTACTATTTAGGTTGAATTTATTTTTATTTCTGTTTTAGTTTTCATTTATTTCCAGTTAATAATTTTAGTGCTTCAAGGGAAACTTATTTCAGTTGATTACCAAGACAACATTTCAAACTTAATCATTTTTATTTTATTTTAGCTATATTTCAATAAACATAAATGTATTTAATAGTTTTAGTTTTAGTTAATAATAATAATAACCTTGACCCAGACGTCCTGTTATGAATAAACAGTCTTCAAAAACAGTTGCAAAACCACATAAATGTGTTTCTCTCTGCCTGGTCTCGTCCGTCTGATCTCTGCTGCACATGAGAGGGATCGGCAGCTTTAGGGAATCTCCCGTAGTCCGTCTGCACAGGTTTATATCAGAACTTCAAGGGTCCACAGAGGGAGTGACTGGATTTGACAACATCTGGTTGGTTTTGACAGACATTCAGGAAGGTTTTCCTCTAAAACACATTGAAATAAATGAGATGAACAGATTAGGGGAATCTGTTCATCTCATTTATTTCATGATGTGAACGGATTGTGAACTCATTTATTTCACTGTTGTGTCGGATTTACCCAAATGTCACCTAAACATAAGATTGTCGATAAAACGATCTCTTCCTCTCGGAGTAGTCGGTGTAATATGTAACTATGCTGAGAGTGAAAGATCTGGTTACATATTACACAAAACCACATGTGCTTATATGCAAATGATAAAGGCAATTTTGTGTACTTTCCCATGATGGTGCAGCTTTATAGACCTGCCAAGGTGGAAACAGATCCAGAATGACTGAGAATAAGAGGGTTTGTGATGATTAATGTCACTCATTTTTGTGTATTATTGAAAGAATTATTAAAGGACAGGGAAAATGGAGGGAGTTGTATGGGTGCATAATACAATCAAAACAAAACTGCGCTTGTATTGCTTTCAAAGGTACCGTAGCCACATTGCCATTCTTATCAATAGATAATGGGCGGCTGTAGAGTTAAATGTATTTGAACTCATGTGGCCCTGCTGTGTAACTCGGCAAAGGTGGAGATGATTGTTCGCTCTCTCTCTCTGTGATTGGACGCTCTCGGTCCTCGGCGGAGCGACTGGCAGCTTCACACAGCGCTGGGTCTTTTTTAAACACACTTCAAAGCAGAACCTTTATGCTGAGACTGGAAATGCTAACCTTTGACTCGAAACACCTCCCACTGCAAACACAGAGTGCTAAATTGATTGAGAGAGAGAGAGACCCTTCGCTTTAGCCCCAATTAATCACAAGGAAGGTGATTATATCCGGGGAGGAGGAGTTTTAATGGCTTTTCATTTCATGATGAGACATTACAGACATCTGTAGACCCAGCTAACAGAAACGTTCCCACAACTTTCCAAAACACTTTGTAAAGGTTACGTAAATGTTAGAAAAAAATGTTCTTTAAAAATGTTTTTGGAACATTCTTATAACATTATATATATGTTGTGCGAAAACGTTCCTAGAACAATGCCATGTAGTTGCATTACAGTAACGTTAATAGAAAGTTAATTCAAAGTTATCTTGTCTTTAAAAACAGTCACAAAACGTTAGCACAGAAACGTTATTTATACATTGTTCATGGAACGTAAGTTAGGAATATTTACACTAAGCAATCAGGACTTTGAACTTCCCCATCTGTACCTGAACTTCATCTGATTCTGAACTAAATTCTCTCAGTGTCTTTCTGTTACTCACAAGCAAACATCCAGAGTCTGCAGAAACTCTTACACTCGCAGGTCTCTCTTCAGCCTGAAGCATCAGTATTCTGTAAAACGACAGTGTTTGAAACTCCGTATGAAACAGTTTGTGGTGTTTTCTTTTTCTGTTGTGTTGTTAGATTTGACTTGTGTGCTGGTTTAGAAAACCAAAAAAAAGACTTTATTCAACAATCTCTTCTCTTCTGCGTCATTCTCATACGTTGTTTACGTTCAGCGCTTCCAGGTTCTACGTCAGAACGGCAACTCATTATTGGCCGGCTCCTGCGTCAGCTGATCACGCACGCGTTGTGCTGATCACGTGATCAGCTTCGGCCAATACTGAGCCGGCGTTCAGACGTAAACAACGCCTTCAGTTGTTATTTTTGTTTTGTTTTTGCGCACAAAAAGTATTCTCGTCTCTTCATAACATTAAGGTTGAACCACTGCAGTCACATGACTGTTTCACATTTACATTTAGTCATTTAGAAGACGCTTTTCTCCAAAGCGACTTACAAATGAGAACAGTAGAAGCAATCAGCATGAGAACAACAGTATGTAAGTGCTGCAAGCTTCTGGAGGACGCGAAATAGTGAGTTTAGCGTTTGACGATGTCTTTAGTACCTTTCTGGACCTTGAAAGTGTTGATTATATTGAGTCATATACCTCTTGGATTTCATCAAAAATATCTTCATTTGTGTTCTGAAGATGAACGAAGGTTTTACAGGTGTGGAACGACATGAGGGTGAGTAATTCATGACAGAAATTTAATTTCAGGGTTAACTAACCCTTTAATAACAAAAGAGGAACAGAAATCCACTATTTTCCACGGCTTCTAAATGCCACTTCTCATCACTCCAGCTGTGTCGAATGTTTCCTTCAGCTGTGAGCAGGCCGTGTGTCATTGGTGTCCTGTAGAGCATCACTCGCGCTCCTTTATGAAACAGACTTTATTTAAACGTTTGTCTCACTCTTTTAAACACTTCTCAGAGACACAAGCACAAAAGGTTCTGAACGTGATGCACTTGTTGTTTTAGAGACCGAGGGTTAGAGTTACAGTGTCACCGTATCGTGTGTTGATAGTGTGTGGCCTAGTAAATCTAGTGACCTCTGATAGATACAGAAAAGCTACCGATCCTTTGTTGTTCCTCAGTACAGTAAACAGCGTCACGTCCAAGAGCAGAAGACCAAACTGGATCCGTGCCACAGCAGGATCATGCTGTCGATAACCGCTAACTGGAGTTAAAGTTAAATGAGTTATTCTGCATTTGAAGGAATTATTCTGCCCAAAATGATCATCTGTCATCATTTACTGCCCCTGTCAGTCCAAACTTTATGACTTTATGCAGTTCTGCAGAACACAAAAATATAATTTCGAAGAATCTACATGCAGCTCTTTTACGTGCAACAACAGCTCACGGTGGCCACGACTGTCTGACGTAAACTCCCAGCAGCCTCTCTGTCTCTCTCAGACCTTAAATGTCCTTCAGTCCCTGCTGATATCTAAGCTGTGGCAGTAGAGTGAGGCGGCTCTGGTTAATGCTGCTTTCAGTCCGGACGTTTTTCCACCCAACAGCCTCTCTTTGTCTCTTACAATCGCACAGACCGTTTAAGACTTCGGTATGTAAATGAGCTCTGTTACGATTGGCTGACCGGTGTTTCTCACAGACTCCAGTGCTGTGCTGTGAACCACTGCGCTTGACCTCTGACCCTTACGCTGTCACTACTGAAGTTTTAAGACACAGTCTTTTATTTGAACAGAGCAAGAAGCAACCTGTTTTCCATCATATGTCATGGTTACGTATTTATTTTGTTTTATTACTTTATTGTCTTTTATGATTGTGCCGTGGGTGCAAGTCTAAACATGCTGTTCTCATAATACTCATAAATCTCTTTTTGTGATTGCAGGACACCGAGCTGTTAGACGTCTCCCTCATCAAAGATACCAGAAATGGGAGATTTGCCAAGATGCCAAAGGTAATACAGCATTTAAATGTGTGCCTGCGTCAATCATTAGTTCTCCCGTGCAGAGCGGAGCTGACTTTATGTTTGTACGATATGAAAATGAACAGACGTTATTGTCTCTTCGTTCCTGGCACAAATACTGCATGATTATAAATGTAGATATGTCCAGAGAGGAATATGCTGAGAAGAAGCAAAGCTGCTCTGCGCCGGATATGCCAGTAAGATTTCCACAAATAGCCTAATAAATCTGGTGTTCATGTACTGTATATGAGTGTATGAAACACACAGAAAACCCTTTTCCTTTACAATCTAATGGCTTTCAAATAGTTTTCCTGTTAGAAACATAATGCATTTGACGATCGACAGAGCGTCCGCGCATCTCGCGGTATCGAGGCTTTTAGATGGCGCTTTAAAGACAGAAAGAGCCGATGGTTTCCTGTTTCCAGCATTCATTAGTGCTGATGTGAGAACAGTGTCATTGTAGAGAGCAGCGGTCATGATAAAGAGCATCACAAGAGCTGCTGAACGGATGTGAGTGAGCTGGACGAGCGTCGACGCGTCCGATTGATGTTTACAGAGCAGCGGTGGCACAGGAAAATACAGTTTCCCATGTCATGATCGTGGCCTTACAGCAGGGTCAAAGATTGATGGCTAGAGAGAGAGAGAGAAACATGTGTGTATTTCACATCGTCTAAATGAAAGCATTCAGTTGCAGACACATACAGTTTCTATGAACACATTTATAAAGATCAATCAGCTTTAGATGCTTCGATTTGTAACACTCAGAGGGGATTCAAATGTTTCACATGTTGCTGCTCTCTTCCAAACGCCTGTAAAATCACCCTTCGGCCACAGGCTCAGAGAGCAGAACTCCAGCCGCTTCAGGCTTATTTCAGTGTATGTGAGCAGGTTTGATCTCCGTTCACATCGTGACACACAGGGCCCTATTTTAACGATCAAAACACATGGTCTGAAGCGCACGGTGCAGATGCACTTAGGGCGTGTCCGAATCTACTTTTGCTAGTTTAAGGACGGGAAAAATGGTCTACGAGGGTTGTCCCTATTCTCTTAATGAGTCATGGGTGTGTTTTGGGTGTAACATGCAATAACCAGAGTCTCATCTCCCACTTCCTTTAAAAGCCAGTCGCCCTCACGCCATGGCGGATTTACATGGAGGAATTTATAAGCAGAAAAACTGTGAGCTTCTCTAGTGAGGAAACGGATCTGCTCGTGCAAGAGGTTAAAGCGTGCGAACTGACCATCTACGGGACAAGACGAATTCCACCAAAGCATTTTTATCTTTATGTACACAATAATAATCTTTTATATTGTTATCCTTTTATTTTTAATATTTGGCATGTTTGTGTGTTGCTGTGCGTCCCTGTGTGTGTAACGAGCAGAGTGAACGCACGCTGTGTACCCGCATATAGACGCATGTTACTAACGCGCTCTTTAGATAACAAAAAATAAATGAATACTGCACCACTGACTGTAGACCAGGTTTCAGCTGGTCAGTGATGCAGTCTGTTTCCTCATGAAGTCACCAGAGCAGAAGTATGATGATATGAAAGATGAGCGTTAAGTGGACCGCAGGTGACAGATGTTCCCTTACTGAATGTCCAGAAAGAAACATGGTAATACCATAGTACTTTTAGGTTGTCAGGGGAAACCAGACGTCCTGTGCAGTGGATTGGCCAGGTAACGTAGGTTAATTAGCATATGCCCTCCCTCTTGTATGTCACACTAATTTGATTGAGCTCTTTGTCCTCATGAGGAAACAGCAGCTGTGGCTTAATCATCCAAATATGTGTCGGGAAAACACAACAGGAGAGAAATTATTTTCTAATTTGGTTGTGTGTGCGTGCATGCGTGCGTGTGCATGCGTGTGTGTGTGTGTGTGTGTGTGTGTGCATGTTTGTGTGTGTGTGTGTGTGTGTGCGTGTGGGAATACCGACAACATAAGGAATACCTGAACCACATTTCAAATTTCGTTATGGGGACCAAAAACATTTAGAAAGTTAGATTAGAGCTGGAGCAATGTAAACGATGTTTTGTTGGTAAACAGCACATTTCAAACTCAAGGTCTCTAAGGTCTCGATCTCACAGTCTTCACCACTGATTTAATGTTGTGTTGAACACAAGCTATCCATTGTGATGAATAGAGCTCCTGCTCAAGAATGAAGCCCATGGAACAAAAGTGGAATAATTTACAATAAAATATTTGAGTCATTGATACAGCAAGATCTCAGTAATCAGAGACGCAATTGAGAGAAACCGACAGCAGGTTTCCATAATTGTAAGAATTGTCTTTCATGAATGCTCAGAACGGCTCGATCTACTGACGGACTGATGCATGCGCACAACTCATTTTCTCCAGGCAGCCAATCAATTTAATTGCACTTAATCTGTTGCGGACAGAAGGCTCAGAGTCCAGCTCTGTCGTATCTGGTTCTCACAGTCAGACGACCTGCCTGACAAAACCCTTTATCCAGCAGCGGATCTGCCCGCATTCCTCTCTATACAGTAGGACCTTGTTCGGGTTTGTTCGTTAGATTCCCTAAAGCCCTGTTCGAATTACACTCGCCCGTGATGGTGAAACCGTAGAAGGCTCGATCCACTGAAGGAGGAAGTCTGGGTAATTGTGACGGCCACACCTGGTCTTCCGCACCTTCTCTCAGCGGGTGGGCTGGTGTTTCTCTGAGTCTGACTGCTTGTTTTGAAGGGATAATCAAGCTGAATTCTTGCAGGTCCAAATGTTTCATTCAAAGTTCTCAGATGTTGATGACGAGAGCTCAAACAAAGCAAAGAGCAGTTTCTCTTGTCATGTTGGCTAACTTTCTTGTGCTATTTTCTCTAAAGTTTATGGATTTAATGTAGTTTCACTGTAGAAACTAGTCGACTCAGTTGACCTGAATCAGCACAGTTCTCACTGACTCTCAATATGAAAAGCCCTTTGGGACTTTGATTCATGCCCTGCTGCAATAACTGCGGCTCTTTGATCGATACACTCGACATGTTTGCATTTCAAAACCAGCTTTAAACGATAGAGCTTGAACACTCAGACTTCTTGTATGCTCAGAAGCACGTGTAACTTCTACAAACTATTTAGAAAGTACAAAAACTTGAATGTTTGCATGAAAATGATTTTTGTACAGGAATGGGCTCCGCTGGAGTGCATGAGGTGCGGTTTATGAAGCGCGAGGATGAGGATGAGGCTAGTGACATGCAGCTGCTGGTTATAGAAAAGGAAGAGAAGGGGTTAATGAGTTTACTGAAGCGCTGTAAGAAGCCGAAGGCTAAAGTAGGCGCTTTATTTTATTTAAATTTAATGTAGTTATTTTATCTTTGTTCTTAAAAATAAGAACAAATATCAAAATGGAAAATAATAGCTCAATACAGTATAAGATACAAATTAAATAAGCAGTAGCATTCAAGTAAGAAATTGAATAATTATTCAGAATCAGTGATTTTCTCTCTGTCTTTTGTTCTTTGATTAACTTTGATTAAAATGACCATTTGTCTTACAGACAATTGATACATCCCGATTTTAACAGCAAATCAGTTCCAAACCATGAATATTATGCTGAATGCCAATTCATGACACTCAGTAAGAGCACTGCGCAGCCTTCGCGTGAAAATCCTGTTTCCACTGAGGTTATTTTGTGTGATATTGCTTGAATAAATCAATGCACATGTACATTTAAGATAGCAACTGTTTTGTGTAACTTCTCAATACACCTTTTGTTTGCACTTGGCTGTTGGGCAAAAGGCAGTAAATGTTGCGATTGCATGATGTAATAGTGCAGTAATGTCAGGCCTGCAAGCTACTGCAACCATAGCTACCATGCTAAGCTTTAATTCTAAAGGCCTGGCCGTCGTTAGACAGTTTTACTGCAGATTCCCGGCTTTTCCCGGCCTCTTTCATTCTAGGTCCCTTTCTAACACAAAGCACAGCGGGAGCCTCGCCACATCAGACCATTGCCTGGGCACCAAACCAACACCAACCAACCTTCACGTCCGGCAAGAGTTGCCTCCTGGTTGCTAGCAGTGATTTTGTGTTTCTGTCTTTGGCAGATTGTTGTTTTCTTTGAAAATGCAGCAGCGGAACAGAGCCTTGTTTGTTAGCGTCCGATGAAGCTGCGCAAATGCATTGAGACTGTTGCTTCCTGGTCTACAAACCTTACGGAACTTAAAGCACATGAAAAATGTCCTACTTTGTTGACGCGCACAGACACGTGCCACAGAAATATGACCGTGATGCAGTAGTCCAGGTCTGTTTTAGGCACGTACTCTAGTCTTGTCAATGTCCAGAGCTGTTCTGGAAGTATGCCTCTGCTCCTCTTCTTTATTTCTTCATGTTTTATGAGATGCAGTGATTTTACTGCGGATTAGATGCGTGAAGCACGACACGAATAAAATA
The DNA here is from genome assembly GCF_018812025.1 of Megalobrama amblycephala. Classification (NCBI taxonomy): domain Eukaryota; kingdom Metazoa; phylum Chordata; class Actinopteri; order Cypriniformes; family Xenocyprididae; genus Megalobrama; species Megalobrama amblycephala. The sequence continues at coordinate 39,163,337 of NC_063054.1, read as the reverse complement.
TTCTTCTGCCAGTAATTGTAGTCCATAAGATCGTAGACTATGGACAGCACTGAAAATGTGTATGAGTAGATCATCTAGAACAATTTAGAGTTAGTATAGAATTGTGCGTTCACACATGTGTGTTTATCTACATTTCAGCAGCTTTCTTCAGGACTGTCCCTGAACACGTCTTGCTTGGTAAAAGCACAGTCTGTGTTAGTGGTTAGTGGTCTCTGGGTCCCCTGGACCGTGGATTGTCCTGGGCCCGTCAGGGAACTGGAATTGGCCTAGCCGTCCCCCGTTACGGGGCCTCTGCTGAAGTCTAATGAATAGAAGACGCAATCCATTACATTCCCCTCGATGGTCAGAGCCGGTGGCTCAACAGATTGTCTCTGCCACCTCTGCTTTCTGGTCTGCACTCCACTAAAGCTAATGTCAGTGATGTCAGTGTGTTGTGGTTGTTATTCCAGAGGGAAATCTTCTTGTGAACACTGAGCTGTTTTAAGTGTCGTCGCTCAATGATTTCACCTACAGCATTATGTGATTATCTGAGGGCACTTAACGTTTTGTCAAGGTAGATTTGGAGATGTGAAGTTGAAAAAGTATCAAGTTTGTGACATTGTTTGTGGCTGTGGTCTTAGTATCAAGGTTTTTTGAGAACTTGTTTATGGACATATAGTCGGTGAGCTCTCAGAACTTTGCTTCAACTTTATAAAGAGCTTTCTCTTAAAGACTGCTTCAAAGCAAACAGCTGCATCATTATCTGGTGCGGGGAATTTTACAGAAACATCTTAACTCGAAAACTGCAGTCTTATCTGCTTAGTAAACATCTCCAGAACATCGAACCGTTCATGTTAAGTTCATGTTTCTCCAGCAAATGTTGTTCTGGAATCAACAGACAGCTAGAAACAAAGTATATATTTACTCTGATAACAAACCCTTCTGTCTCTTTATCTCAGACAGTAAATGTGATTTATGCTGCCGTAATGGAGCGCTGTGTTGTGATAAATGTCCAGTCCTAGCGTGTGTTTCCGTGCCTGTTTCCTGTTTTAGTGCGTTGATGGTAAGTGCTGTATAAACTTCAGCTGTGTCCAGAATCATTCATAACCGTAGATTGGTCAAGAGTCTGCGACACATCTCGCACTCGACCAGCGCAGCCGCTGCATCTTTCTGCTGTCAGTAACACCTTCACATGATGTTCACATACAGTAGTATATATGAAAGCACTATATAAATGCCTCATTCATTCATTCATTCATTCATTCATTCATACCTGCCATCAGCTGCTCTCAGCCTTACTGTAAAGTGGCTGAACTCACATTATTGAGACGCTTTCCATAAATTATTCATCAAATACCTATAATTATATATTAATGGTGTTCTGCCAGTCTGTAAAATCAGTGCAGTAAACTGTCAACCATATTTTTATTGCAATAAGAAGACCACATTTCTTTAAGAATGTGTCACAGTGAAGGGAGTTTATGCTTAAAACGAGACGAAATAACTTCACTGGGGTCAGAAAAATCTAAATCAAATCATTTTTCTGATCCTATTGGCAGATATGTTCTTTTATAAGCATAAACTCACTTTATTTCTCAGAAAACAAGGCTTCTTATCTTGTCATTTTCCATCTCAAGTGAATGTGCGCTTTCTGCTGTGATTCTGTTCCTGTAAAGCCGCGCACACACTTAACGATTGTAAGGCCGATTATGAATGTAAATTGATACTTATGACTGATCGCGCTCAAACACGTCCAGTCAGAGCCAGTTGCGTTCAGTCTGAGATTACAGTCGGTGTTCAAATTCCATGTGTGAGTATTTAAATCGGCTCCAGTCGAAGGAAACAATCGGTATGTGTGTTCAGTTCAGTCTCAGAATGTTTCAGCTAATCGTTAGGTGTGTCCCCGGCTTAAATGTCTTTCTGACTCTCCTCACAGTTACAGCCTCTGATCTGAAACGCAGCAGAGACTGGACTCACATTATATCAGCTCAGTCCGTTCACATTGTGCTGAATAAGACATTAAGGATTTCACATCAGGTTTGATGAGTTGAGCTCATCATATTGTTGGGCTGGACAAGTCAAGGGTCGGCCAGTACAAATGCTTGCTAAAGGAGAATTACAATTGATTATTTTGAAGAAAGAGGAATATGTGATCGAAGTGAATTTTATACAGAATACAGAAACTAGTTCCTGTTTTCCCTCATTTCATTGCATTGAAATTCAGTGTTTCACCGTCTTGAACTAATCAAACTATAAGTTGTTAAAAGTCCAACAATATAACTGAACCAAAGGTGCTTCAAACGTCTCTCTATTATAGAGACTGGAGTGTGTTCGCCGTAGCTTTGCTTCCACTCTTCAAGCACAGAGCTGTCATTTGTGACGGGCCTCAACCGTACGTGCGGCCCGCTGCTTTCTGCTTAATTAAACAGTCGAATTGAGGATTGAAGCGAGCGGTCATTAAGCGAGTCTGTGGAATCCTCTTGGTCAGTGAAGCGTTGGCTGACAGTCGGCCAGTAAAGAGCTGACCTTTACCGTGGAGCTGCAGGAATGAGCGTGTGCTCTGATGGATGGACAGAGCAGACCACTGACCGTCTCCACCGCCGCTTGATCGGTCCTGTCTTACTGCCAGCAACACTTGATTTGATAATGAAGGGCTCTTATATTTGTGTTTGAACACTCTTGGAAGAAAAGTTTCTATATAGAACCATTAAGGGCTCAGGAGCTTCATATAGAGAACCTTTTAGGGATTCCCATCATGGGATCATTTTATAGATTTAGTTTTAATTAATTTTGTTTTGTAGCTGGTAGACATGGTTTATCACTAGAAAAAAATGTAAATAACCCCTTAAAGGGGTGGTTGATTATGATTTCACTTTTTTAACTTTAGTTAGTGTGTAATGTTGCTGTTTGAGTTCAGTTCAAAGGGAGGTATTTTCTTTTAAAGATCTGATCTAAAATGGTTGACTGTCCAGATTATGTATTTCAAACCAAATATGAATGTAGCTCAAAACGGATTTCATATGATTTTTTTTTGCCATTCAATATGCTTAAAAATCATACTTAGACTGACAGTCTGATATATGTCAGTCATATAAATGAGTACACCCCCTCTGAACAAATACAATAGATGTATTTTCTTTATGATCACTAATACAATTAATGGAAAGATGGCAAAACTAAAATGTATTAAACATATACATAATAAAACTGAGAAATATATGTTATTAATAGCCATAAATAAGTAAATTAGCCAATTTTGTTTAAATGAAGGATTGCAGAAATAAGTACACCCTAGATTTAATTCAACAAATGTATAATTTTCTAGCACTTAGTATGCCCTCCATAATTTTGAGTATACTGCTCTGACCCTTCTCGGCACAGAGTGAACAAGTTCATGACAAATTTTCACATCTGTCCTGTTTAAGTACTGGATAATGAGCTCCTTAAATGCCCTGATCTTTAATGGGGAGAGTTGCTCAACTCGTCTCTACAGAATCCCCCACAGGCGCTCAGGAGTGTCAGCTTGGGAGAATGCATATCCTCATTGTCAAGTTGAAAAAATGCCCAACAATGCAGGGAATGAGGAAAGGGTAACATCTTCTCTTTCAAGTTTGTGTATTAAATTACACAGTGGTTTGTGAGTTCATGACAGCATTGAAAAAGCACAACTCCCTCACACCTTCAGCACTCACACATCCCTATATAAGAGATTTACTACCACTGAACTTTACTGTGGGAATCAGGCACTTCTCACTGTACTCCTCCTCTAGCAACACCAGAACATTTTGAATGCTGTTAGATACAAAATGATTGATTTGGTCTCATGAGAGCAGAGTATTGATTCCCAGAATCTGTATTTTGTAAATATGGGCTTTGGAAATGGCTAAATGACTGTATTGTGCTTTGGCTACAGTAGAGAGTTACAGTGAGAACAACAAACATGCACGTCATTTCTGCAGGCTGCATCTTACTCTGTGAGATAAACACTCACTCTTTTCAGAGCTTTTGCTGGCTCTGAGACACTCGCTTGGTATTTCTCCTGCTCTTTGTCTAGCAAAAAAATCCCTCATCCCTAAATGAAAGCTTAAAATGAAGGCCTGATTATTGTCACAAGTCCATTGTTTTTGAATTTCTGTGTTACTTTTGCTATATTTTCACACTTAAAACAATGATTTGGTAAGCCTCTTGTCCTCTTTTGTGCTAAGAAATAAGTCTCCTGACAGTTCTCTCCCATTGATGTCAGCATTAAGTCTGAGAATGATTCAGTGGGCTATATAACACTTTTAATTGTCAAGAAATGACTTCTCTTTAAATGTTTGGTTCAACATACTTACCTGTTGATCAAACATTGCCTTAAACTTTTAACACCAGAAAAATTTTATTTAGTTTTATTTAGTAACTTTTAGGAGGGTGTACTCATTTTTGCTACACAACATTTTATCACCTTGATAAGAAAATCTTATTTTCCTGAATAATTTTGACATGCTTCTTTGGTAATTGATTAAGCAGACTTGCTGGAACATTATATATCTAAAGAACCCTAACATGTCTTCTAAGTAATTGAGTAATTGCTGACTTTCAGAAGTTTCAGAGGGGGTTTTCTGACATCAGAAAAATAGATTAACATTATGAATCACTTGAGGTCAAAAGTAAAGAGTAGAAACAGGCAAACTAATCTTAGAAAACAGATGCCATTTGACTATGGAGGAAATTGAAGGGTTAAGAAACATGACATAAAAATCCATGCGTCAGTGCCGTCCCATGTCAGAAAGTGAATGTCATTGAACGCTTCACAAAGCAGGTTATTTCAGCATCTGTGAGCGTCTTTCTGCTGAACAACACAGGAACATTAGACTCTCTCGTCACCATCAACAGACGGCAGAGAAGAACTGTTCAGAGCAGTCATTGCAAGTTCTTTGTTGTAAATGCTTTTCCTTTCACGCTTCCATCACACACACACACACACACACACACACACACACACACACACAGGATCTTGGCTTTGAGACATCGGTCCCCTGCCAGGCTATGAGCCTCAATTGCCATGGCAACAGAACTTTAAGGCCAGTCTTCTAAAAGCCCCACAATGCACCAGTGCACTAATTTAGTCCTGCTCCTGTGTGAATGAAGTCAAGAAGCGGTGGATGTGTAGAGTTATGAAACGTGTTGGCAGGTCATTTTACTTCTGCGATGTGACGTGTTGAATGAAGAATATTCAACTAGGATACGTAGAGTTTGATTTATTGGATGATAAAAGTGTCTCTATATGACAGATGGATGAAAAATAAGGGATTGATGACGTCTGCGTGATTTCAGAGGTGGGGCGTTATTACATTCTGATGGAAGTTTATGAAGGAGGGTTAGTTTGACTGGTTAGTTTAGTTGTTTTTTGGGCTCCTACAAGTGTGAAGTGAACTTTAAAAATGTTTCTGCTCTATAACAAATCAAGTTATGTGCGATGAGCCCCTTTTTGCTCCTTACGTACCCTGTCCTGTGTTCAGTATTATATTAACAGTGCTTGATGATCAGGCTTTTGCTGTGACAGTGGCAGTGATTTTTCAGCCGGTGATGAATGTCTGTGCGGTCAGTCCGGGCGCAGGCGCTCTGTGTGATTGATAGTCATTTAAATCAGCACTTTTCTTTTTATTGATTACGCGTGCATATGCTGTCCAGTTCATTTTTATTGTCTGTCAGGCGCTCCACACCGAGGGTTTGTGGATTTGCAGTCCAGGGCTGTGTTTCCCAAAAGCATCGTAAGCCTAAGTAGATCGTAGAACCATCACCACCAATAGTCTCTACCATCAACTTTCCTCACGATGCTTTTGAGAAACGCAGTCCATCGTTGTTATTCACATTGGTACTGTCTGTGGCTGCAGTGCAGTGAGATCCACACTGGAACACTGATCAATGCAGCGACACATCAGACCGGATATATCCTATAGGACATTTCCAGTTCTGTGCATGTTCTTTTCCCCAGGAGGCGAAGCTGCGAGAGCTGCTGGATGTGGGGACTCTGGAGGGGAAGATGGAGAACCGGACGCTCACAGTGGTCAGTGGCTCGGACATGGTCAACATCACCTACCTGAACTTTGTGGCCTTTCATGAAGAGGTGGCCAAGGTAATGCTGCTCCGACACTAGAGAAAGAAAGACACGAGATATCAAAATAAACGATAACCAGGAGCGTACGGACTGCAGTTCATCCGCCGCTCGTCTCAAAGCATCTCTTCAAAACGCATGTGAGAAAACGAGCCGCCCAGATTTCGCTCCCCTTGTGACATAGGGAGAGGATCTAATTATAATATCACCACCCCTTAATCTGCATTTTCGCAAGCAAAACTGGTGTACCTGTTCTAACGCCATGACAAAAGCTGGAGCAAAACATGCTAACTCTTCTGTCTTTGGCTGCACAGACGAGCGCTGAACACTATATAAGGAGCGTTTCTGTTCGAGCGATATTTTGAAAATAATATTAGACCATTCACAGCATTTGATAGCAATCATAAACGTTAGCCTGGTGTGTCTGGATCTGTTTGGCAAACAGGTACGCTATGTACAGTGGGCGTCCATACGGGTTTAGCACAAACATGCTAGTGGATGAGTTGAATCAACTCCACAGCAACTACATCAATTTATCCACTAACCCATTCAGAAACGTCCAGTTTCATTCTACAAGTTGTAACTTCTTCCTGAGTCTCTCCATCAGTGTCGACTCCGGTTTGAACAATGTAAGGCTGAACACTTTCGTCATTTTGGCTGCGTGAGATTCTCCAGCTTTGTTGTTGTTGAGCTGTTAAAGCTCCGCCCTCTTCTGGAAAGGGGGCGGGAGCAGCAGCTCATTTGCATTTAAAGGGACACACACAAAAACGGCGTGTTTTTGCTCACACCCAAATAGGGGCAAATTTGACAAGCTATAATAAATGATCTGTGGGGGATTTTGAGCTGAAACTTCACAGACACATTCTGGAGACACCAGAGACTGATATTACATCTTGTGAAAGGGGCGTTATAGATCCACTTTATACCGAACAACTCCTCAAACACTGAAGAAGCTGTGATCTGTGTGTGTGTGTGTGTGTGTGTGTGTTCAGGAGTGGGCCGAGGAGCTTTTCAGCTTGGCATCGAACCTGCTGGCGCAGAACATGTGCAGGGAATCCTGTCTGGAGAAGCTGTGAGTATTTCCTCTTCCTGTGAGAAAGAAACAGGTTTATGATGTCACCAACACATGACCACCCACCCTACCCCATACATGCTTCTCATTTCACATACAAAGAGGTTAGTCATTCTAGCTGACGTCTGTTGGGTGTAAATGAGCGTCATGTGACCCTCACGTAACTTCTGTGAGGACGTCGCTCTAACGTGCACCCACAAGCATGTAATCATCCGTTTATCCGTCTGTCCGACAGAAGCATGTGCTGGTTGAGTATTAACTGCATCTGCTCAGCCGTTGCATAGCGACAGCATGACTGCAGCCGTCTGGTCACATGGTCCGGGACTACAATCCCACGATGCCGCTCTCTCACACCTGACCGTAAATCAGGACGTCTGTGACTTTGGCCCCGGCACACATGCGGGAAAGAGTCTGGCTGCATTAATTATTTGCTGAAAGCCACTTACTGCTGAATGGTTAATGAAAGTGTGTTGAACGTGGACTATTTTTAGACATGATACTTGTGTTTTGACATGCTTCAATTCCAACACAATGCATTCTGGGATGGGAGTGGAACAGTGTGGGAAATGTACATACCAACATTCACACACACACACACACACACTCACACACACACACACACACACACACACACACACACACACACACACAAACACACACAAACACACACAAACACACAAACACACACAGTTAGGTTTTTGTGAATTGTGGGGACTTTCCATAGGCCGTAATGCATTTTATACTGTACAAACTGTATTTTCTCTCCTCCTACACTACCCCTAACCCTAACCATCACAGGAAACTGTGCACACTTTTACTTTCTCACAAAAACATCATTTAGTATGTTTATAAATAGATTTACATTGTGGGGACATTTGGTCCCCACATTGTAATATAAACAAGTACACACACACTCTCACACACACTCTCACACACACACACACACACACACACACACACAGTCAGAGTGTTGTTGTTTTATAAGTAATATTTAGGGTAAATTTCTCTGTCGATTTTGATTAGCCTTATTGTTTTGTGTTGAATAAATATTCATCTGATTGCAGAAATGAATCATATAATCTGAAATGTACAAGTTAATAACGCGAAGACAGAGTTCTGTGCGTTTGTGTCTCATGCAGTCGTTCTGTTCTTCACAGATACACAAGACTGACGTTACAGTCGACGGCCGAGGGCGGGATTTCTGTGAAAAAGTGGGTTTGTTCCATCTGTGCCATTTCTGTGAAAGCACACGTTAAACAGATTCTCCTCAGCACGTCTGTACAGATGCTGTTGTTTTCTGTCTTCCAGCATTGCCCGCCTGATCCCTGTTGAAAAACGGCGAGTTGAAAACGCTCTGGAGGTCTGCGGCCTGATGACCCGACGAGTAAGAAAACACTTGAGCCAAACGTAACGAGAAGGGCACACAGTATCAGTACACAGACTAAATCATGATTTCTTTTATCTTGAATTACCACTTGGATGTATATGTCTCCTCTACATGTTCATTTTATCTATATACAGTATATTAAAGTTTGTAATTATTCTCAATTCTTAACGTTGTTACCTAGAAATCACTTCATTTTCTGTATACAGCGGCGCAGCAAATCCTGTTCCAGAATCTGTGATTACGCCAAAGTTCAGACATTATCTAACATTATCTTTTCCTACAGGGAGACTCCATTCCTCAGGACAGATTTACACCTGAAGTATACCGACAGCTGCTGAACAACATTTGTCCACGGAACGACATCGATACGATCTTCTCAGAAATGTCAGTTCACTTCCTGTTTCAGTCTTTCTTTCTGATCTTTCCGATGTTGTTTGTTTATGTTTATCCATCAGCTCACATACGCTGCATATCCACATCAATCGGAGCAAAAATACACTTCCTGTTATATTTGCATGTAGTTATAGTTTTGCATGTGGTTCAACAAATCCCTATCTGATATTTGATCCATTACAACACATGAAGTTAAAAATATTTATAATGTGGTAGAAGTGAAATTGGAATTATATTGTAAATGACCATAATCACATTTTAATGTCACCTTTAAACATAGACAGACATTCTAGACCTGAAATAATGTTGAATATTCTGGACAGATGATGACAGGCTAAATGACAGTGAATTCTTTCAGAGGTTTTTACTTTTTTCATTAAAATAACGAATCATTCACAATAAAACCTGGAATATGTAAGAAATACAATGTTTATGTGAAGTAAACCTGTATGTGGTCATGAATCGACTCTCTCTCTCTGTGCAGCGGCGCTAAGATCCGTCCGTACCTCACCGTGGAGCAGATGACCGATTTCCTGAACAACAAACAGAGAGACCCTCGTCTGAACGAGATCCTGTACCCGCCCCTCAAAGCCGAGCAGGTGCAGGGATTGGTGGAGAAATACGAGCCTGACACCATGCTTTCACAAAGAGGTTTGTGTTTTCATCTGTCAGTCAAACAGACTCCGCCCACTGCCTGCTGATTCCTGAAAAATGAAGACGATTTAAAACGATCATATAAGTTGAACAATATGTCAGTGAATAAAGAGTTTGATGTTGTGTGACGTTCAGAATCCCAAACTCCAGTCCGTCTGCAATATTTATTACAGCTAAACTGCAGAAACGTCACAGCCATGAGCTCATTAACATATGACCCGCCCACATCTATTTAGTGCGAGCTACACCGATGATAAACGAGCTCATTTACATATCACAGTGACAAAGAGTCTGTTTAACTATAAGAAGGAGATCAGTAAATCAGAAGCTGTTTGCAGAGAATACAGATGTGTGTGTTAAGAGTCACCAGAGGACGTTTCTTGAAGAATCTGTATGTTCAAAAGATGGCCGTCCTCGTGCTCCTCCGTCTCCAGTTCTGAGCGCAGTGCATTAATGAAGTCTCCCTCCATGGTGTTCCCTCACGAGGCTGGAAAGGTGAACGTGCCGCTGAGATGAAAGTCACCCTTTGCTGCCTCATTAGAGGAAACCCGTTCAGATGTCAGAGGAAGAACTGTGTTAATTAGGCTGTGGGAGTCTACGGAGGGCATGGCAGGATTAATTAGCCTAAAGTGGCCAGAGGGACGGCGGGACACTACATGCGCCAGACTCCACCTGACAGAGCCGTGAAGCGGCCGGACGACATTCCAGCAGCCTGAGCTGTCACTTCTGTGGAAATCATTTGTTGTTGGCATTTTAACAAGGAATCGCTCGCAGCATGTTGCGGTTGAATTCTTCTTAAAATGAGATCATGTAGATCAGAGGTGCTCGTGTCTGTTCCAAACACACCTCGAGTGTTCCTGGAGGGCTTTAATAGCTGGTTCTGACTGTGCAGGAGGGTCGATCTGAGCATGTAGAGGGTTAGAAGAAGGGACTGAAGGCTCATGTTTGCACCCTTACGCAGGATTGTTGATAATGGTTGTGTTGTTCTGCAGGGCAGATCTCAGTGGAGGGATTCGCCAGATATCTGAGCGGAGAAGAGAACAGTATCATCCCTCCAGAGAAGCTGGACCAGAGTGAAGACATGACGCTGCCGCTCTCACATTACTTCATCAACTCCTCGCACAACACCTACCTCACAGGTCAGCCAATCAGACGACTCAAAAGACACTTAAGTCAAGTCAAGTCAAGTCATCTTTATTTATATAGTGCTTTTTACAATGCAGATTGTGTCAAAGCAGCTTTACATTGATAACTGGTGTATAATTTTGGCTGCACAGCAGCTCTTAAAGAAAATATTGTCATTGTCCAGCTTAAAGGTGCCGTAGAACGTCTTTTCAAAAGATGTAATATAAGTCTAAGGTGTCCCCTGAATGTGTCTGTGAAGTTTCAGCTCAAAATACCCCATAGATTTTTTTTTATTAATTTTTTTAACTGCCTATTTTGGGGCATCATTAACTATGCACCGATTCAGGCTGCGGCCCCTTTAAATCTCACGCTCTCCGCCCCCTCCCGAGCTCTCGAATATAAGTGCAGTTATACAGTGCATAAACAAAGTTCACACAGCTAATATAACCCTCACATGGATCTTTACAAGATGTTCATCATTCATGCTGCATGCATGCGTTGGATCATGTGAGTATAGTATTTATTTTGATGTTTACATTGATTCTGAATGAGTTTGAGGCTATGCTCCGTTGCTAACAGCTAATGCTACACTGTTGGAGAGATTTATAAAGAATGAAGTTGTGTTTATGAATTATACAGACTGCAAGTGTTTAAAAATGAAAATAGCGACGGCTCTTGTCTCCGTGAATACAGTAATAACCGATGGTAACTTTAACCACATTTAACAGTACATTAGCAACATGCTAACGAAACATTTAGAAAGACAATTTACAAATATCACTAAAAATATCATGATATCATGGATCATGTCAGTTATTATCGCTCCATCTGCCATTTTTCGCTGTTGTTCTTGCTTGCTTACCTAGTCTGATGATTCAGCTGTGCACAGATCCAGACGTTAATACTGGCTTGTCTAATGCCTTGAACATGGGCTGGCATATGCAAATATTGGGGGCGTACATATTAATGATCCCGACTGTTACGTAACAGTCGGTGTTATGTTGAGATTCGCCTGTTCTTCGGAGGTCTTTTAAACAAATGAGATTTATATAAGAAGGAGGAAACAATGGAGTTTGAGACTCACTGTATGTCATTTCCATGTACTGAACTCTTGTTATTCAACTATGCCAAGATAAATTAAATTTTTGATTCTAGGGAACATTTAAGTAAATTCAGTATTGATTCATTCTGTTGTAAGAATCAATAGTTATTAATTTAGTTAATTTATCTATATCAGCACTGGAGTAAACAGTGATGTCATCGTCCAGCTCAGTGGTGTCAATGCAGGCAGATCAAAACACTGTTGAATATCAAACGTCATGTAAATCACAGGTCAGACAATCAAGTGACGTACACATAAACCACAGGTCATGTGGTTTGTCGGCTAAACAAACAACATGTTGTTAAACGGCCGTACGATCCATTGAACACACTGTATTTCTGTCCCTCACAGCCTAGTTTTCATTCTTGTCAAAAATTAAGTATGTCTCCAACTGATCTCAGGTCAGGTGCTCAGCTCTAAGCTATCAGCTTTACAGTGAATGTGAACAGAGAGAATACAGCAGATGTTTAGTCTTTGAACATGAACTACTGAGAGACCACATGCTCATTAATATCCAAATAATCGTCAGTGTCTGTCATTAGTGGTCTGAACAGATGATCCAGGGCTAATGCTGTTTCAGGTGCTAATGCGTTTAGAATTAGCCATTCGAGTGAAGATGGAGGGACTAAAATGTCCTGGTGGTTTTTGAACTTACTTACTTGTAGATTTATGATATTAATGTCCGTGTCATTTGTGCTAATGGCATTACTTCAGTCAGACTCGGTTTCAGCACTTGCAATCAATGTACTTAAATTTGCAATAAAACATGAGATGTCTTACTAATACATTTCAGTTCTGTTAATTATCTCAATCAGACGGGAAGTACATAATCGCTCAGAAATGTGATTCTCCGCCTTCATGAAAGGCTTTTCATTGCATTTCTGTTGCATTAGTGTTCCAGGTGAAATGGTATAATAACTTGTACGGTTTGCATACATCGTTATAAAAGCAAAATAAATAGACTGACCAGCTTTTAAAAGGAGGAGAAACACGCTCTTTACGTGTCTGACGTGCTCCGTGTGTTCGGCAGCGGGTCAGCTGGCTGGAAACTCATCGGTGGAGATCTACCGGCAGGTCCTGCTGTCCGGCTGCCGCTGCGTGGAGCTGGACTGCTGGAAGGGCCGGACCGCCGACGATGAGCCGGTGATCACACACGGCTTCACCATGACCTCCGAGATCTCCTTCAAGGTACGGGACAGAAATGTTGTGAGATGGTTTTGATGGCCTGAGATTTCCGTCATGATTTCAAAGTCGTCTCGTGTTTTCAGGAGGTGATCGAGGCCATTGCAGAGAGTGCCTTCAAGACGTCTCCGTTCCCCGTCATCCTGTCCTTTGAGAACCACGTGGACTCGTAAGCGGCAAAGCTCTTTTCACATCATTCCTCCTTTTCTCAGAAGAACATAAATGTTCAGAGTAATCAGAGCTTTACTCACAGGATGATGTTAGAGTTAATATTCACAGTGTGGGTGAGCTTATAAATCATACTAATTTCATTTGTAAATGTACAAGCGCAGAATGTTTTCTGTAAGGGTTGGTTTAGAGTTAGAGGATAGAATATAAAGTTTGTGCAGTATAAAATCCTCATAAAACACTCTGATGATGTTCCTCAAGCATCTGCTCAGGGTTTGTTCAGTCTTCTGACTCGCATTGATGGAGTGTTTCATTCAGATCGTCCACAGCTGCATTTCCTCCATACAGACGGTTGATTCCTGCGTGTGTCTCACTGTCTCTGTTTGTGTCTCAGTCCAAAACAGCAGGCAAAGATGGCGGAGTATTGTCGATCAATATTTGGAGATGCATTGCTCACAGACGCGCTGGAGAAATACCCTGTGAGTGAACAAACAGATCACACACACACACACACACACGTATAACTTCTCCATGAAAGGGATACTTTACCCAAAAATGATCATTTAAATAAATAAAATCTAACTTTTATTTTGGCGTGTTGTGGTGAAGAGCCGCGAGTTTGTGTTTCTGCCGATAGTTTTCTCAGATGGAGAAACGCTGCTGAAGAGACTCTGGAGATGAAGTTCATGTGTTCATATGAGGAGTCAGTGATGACAGAATTTACATTTTTGGATGAATCGGTCCTTTAAAATCTACACTGTCAACTGTTTTCCTTGTTTTTTCACTCTTCCTCCTAGCCTTTCCTCTCATCATACATTATTAATGCTGGGAAACACACCGTCCCTCATGAGAAACCTGAAAACCCCAACATTAACGCTCCAATATTTGTGCTTTTTTTTAAACTGCAGAAGAGGTTTTGTCTGTTCTAACCCATCATACACACCTATGAAAGTAAAGCTAACAGTTTTCCTGGGTTTTCCTCATGTGTTCAGTTGGAGGCCGGTGTTCCTCTGCCGAGCCCAGTGGACCTGATGGGGAAAATCCTCATCAAAAACAAGAAGAATTCCCACAAATCCGACGGCAGCGCCAAGAAGAAGCTGACTGAGCAGACGTCCAGCGCCTGCAGCGACACGTCCAGCATGTGTGAGCCCTCGTCCCCCAGCGCAGGTGCGAGCCACACGAACACCTCCGTTATCAGAGTAAACGGACACATTCTGTGACTTTTAGTGATGTGATTGTGACCAGAAGCAGCGGTCATGCAGCAACACTCACATGAGCGTGAGTCACCTGACCCCAGATCCTTCACATTTATGTGTAGAGATCAGCTAATAAAGCCACTCTATCGCTGTAGGATTCGCTCTTGATGTGTTGGTACAGACTGATGCTTCTGCTGCAGGACGGTGTTGGTCTCACGCTGCCCCCTGCTGACTAATCAGCTTCAGTACACGAGGCGTCTGTGTGAACGCATTAGTGCTGTTTGTCTTTCCCACTGAGGACATTATTTTATCTCGTTTTGTGTTCATGTTCAGCGTGATTGTGTAATGTGTGTTCAGATTTGTCCTGTGCGCTTGGTTAAAGTTGGCATGAAATGTAAATTCACCCTGTATATTTTCAGTTTATCCCTGCATGATTCTTTCCGGTCATTTTTAATCAAAATGTCACAACTGGATCTTACTTTGAAATGACAGACTTCTCTTTGTGAAGTATGCAGGATTGTCCAATCATTCAGTTCAATTATAGTCCTCAGTGATGAATTACAGCCGTGGTGTGTTGTGCGGTCACACTATCCAGTCTTGTGTTCAATGATGATGAACCATATTTCTATAACAGGGTCGACGCATCAGGAGACGCCAGACAGCGTTCATGCAGACGGGACTGAGAGAGGCGAAAGAAGATTCCAGGGAATGAAGTCCTTTGATAAAACGAGCGGCTCGATATCAAATAACGCAGGTCTGGTTTGATGAGCGTGAAGCGGGGTAAGATGAGCCATGCTCCTCAAACTGAGTGTACTGATGTGATGTCACCGTTTGCCCATCAGGTGAAGCAGACGCAGAGAGTGATGTTGATGATGATAACGATGAAAGTAAAAAGTCAATTGATGAGGTAAGTGACATCAACACGTGTGGGTCATGTGACTGCTCCATTGGCCACATGTTTGTTTCATTGGTTAAAGTTCCTGGTGCATGAAGTGTGATTGTTCAAATCTGTTTACACACACACTCTAAATCTGTTTAATGTGTGTGTGTGTGTGTGTGTGTGTGTGTGTGTGTTGAGTTTGCCATCTGGTGGTCTTTCAGTGCAGCGCAGCCTCAGATCTCAGTAAATCTTCTCTGTTCGCGGTGCTTTGAGGGTATAATGATACTCATCTGGTTCTGTATGCGATACTGAGTTCATGATTTGATGCTCTTTAAGTAAACTCAGAATTATTTTCATTTTAAATAGGATTTATTTATTTAAAACAGCTCTGTTCACTTACTGGTAAAACGTGCTTGTCATTGAATGATTATTGTGACCACATGTGTGACCCTGGACCACAAAACCTGTCATAAGTCATAAGTATATTTGTAGCAATAACCAACAATACATTGTATGGGTCAAAATTAACGATTTTTCTTTTATGCCAAAATCATTAGGATATTAAGTAAAGATCATGTTCCATAAAGATATTTTGTACATTTCCTACTGTAAATTTATAAAAATGTATTTTTGTGAGTGGATATGCATTGCTAAGGACTTCATTTGGAAGGTGATTTTCTCAATATTTAGATTTTTTTTAAATAGTTGCATCTCGGCCAAATATTGTCCTGTCCTAACAAACCATACATCAATGGAAAGATTATTTATGACTGGTTTTGTGGTCCAGGGTCACATATTATGTAAAGAAAAAATCGTAATTTTACTTTGAAAATACAGAATTATATTGCTTGTACAGTCACTGATTTCGTACATTTGAAGTATTTTATATTGATATTGTAAGTTTAAAAATAGTATTGTCACTTATTTATTGATTTATTAATTTGTTTTGCAGGTCTTTGCTTATCCAGTAAAATATTTTCATTTATAGACATTTGTCATTATCAGCACCAACAAATACTGATCTCATAGCATTATTACACATTATGCATTATTTTCAGCATTATACTGTATATAGTAGTTTAATGTAGTACTCTGAGTAAATGTGTCTTTCCCTGTATTATACATGCACTGAGACAATGAGCAGAAACCATCTGAGCGTAATATCCACAGAGCATATGATGAGATGTTTTGAGTGTGATCTGTAGCTCCGGCGGTGTGTAGAGATGTGATCTGACACCGGCGTGACTCGAGACACGTGTCTCTGCTGTCTGTAGGGGATGGCAGTAAATGAAGCCTTCGCCACAGAGGAGATGTCCAACTTAGTCAACTACGTTCAGCCTGTTAAATTCAACTCCTTCGAGGCGTGCAAAAGTAAGTCAGTCTGTTCTTACGCCACGAGATGTATTTCTCACAGATAGATCCCTGTTTGTTAAGGTGCGTGACTGTTTGTTTTCCACAGAGACTGACCGAAGTTACGAAATGTCGTCGTTTGTGGAGACTAAAGCGCTGGAGCTGCTCAAAGAGTCACCGGTGGAGTTCGTCGAGTATCTTTTATTTATGTTGCACTTTTGCTGGCTAAAGACTCTTTCGATTCAAAGTGTATTTTTGTGTTTAATAAAAGGTGTAAAAGATCTTTTTATCCTTTGTTAGAGACTCTTAACTCCGTCACACAGGTATAATAAACTACAGCTGAGCAGAATTTATCCCAAAGGAACGCGAGTCGACTCCTCGAACTACATGCCTCAAGTCTTCTGGAACGCCGGCTGTCAGCTGGTCGCTCTGAACTTCCAGACCATCGGTACCTTCAGTTCAGTTCGTTCAGATGTGTGTGCTTTCTGCTTCTGCGTCAGAGATTGAGAGCGTTCTGCAGTGTGAAGCAGAATCGCCTGCTTGACCAAAGTTTTAACGTTATATCTCTGAAATATCCTGTTCCTTTATAAGCTCGGTGAGGACGTCGGAGACTCGCTGGCTGTCAGGATGAGCTTTTATTCCAGGAGTGTCGCACTGTCCTGACACTGATCTGTGTGTGCATGAGTGAATAATATAAAGCGTTCAGTTCGTGCAGCTCACTCGCTGCTGTTCTTCAGATGCATTTTGCACATAGAAATGTTCTTTTCACTTCTACAAAAGAACATCACATCCGCCTCGTCCATAATGAAATTGTTTGTTTATTGATTTCATTATGGATTCGCTCGAATGTGCTTGATGAAGCTCTGTGTGTGTCTGTGATCGGCAGATCTGCCCATGCAGCTGAATCTGGGCATATTCGAGTACAACGGGAAATGTGGCTACAGACTGAAGCCGGAGTTCATGAGACGGACGGACAAACAGTTTGACCCGTTCACACAGAGTACAGTAGACGGGATCGTCGCGCACACGCTGTCCGTGAAGGTGAGTGAAGGGCTCAGATGTGTTAACAATACGTTCATAAAGGAGACGACATGCATTATGGGTGCGAAAAATGGATCCGAGATTTAATCAGTTGCAGTTCTTGACCCATTGTGTTTTAGGTCATCGCTAGAGAAATAGTTTGCAGCACAAATATAACATTTCATTTGAATGGTTATTTTCTTTTGAGATATTGGAATATATCTTTATGCATCTATAAGACTGCACCACAATTTTACTCTTGTGCAAATCAGAAAGATGATATTCTTAAAGGATCAGTTCACTTTAAAATGAAAATTACCCCAGGCTTTACTCACCCTCGAGCCATCCTAGGTGTACATGACTTTCTTCTTTCTGATGAACACAATCGGAGTTACGTTAATAAATATCCTGACACATCCGAGCTTTATAATGGCAGTGAACGGGATCAGTGAGTATGAGCGGAAGAAAGTGTCTCCATCCACATCCATTCATCATAAACGTGCTCCACGCGGCTCCGGGGGTTAATAAAGCCAGAGAGTCATATAGACCTAGTAAAGCTTGGGCTGATTTTCATTTTAAAGTCCTTTAAAATCTGTCAACTGTGATTTTCCTGTTGGTCAACTTGTTTTTGACTCGCCAGTTTTGAGCATCATGTAGATGAAGAAACCAGACTAATGTGCTTCTGAACACATTCATTGCTTCAAATTCATGAATGGATTTATTTATTGGATATTAGTATGTTAAATTAGATTACAAAATGGTTTGCAAAATAACGTGTCTAAATTGAAATAATTAATACAATTGATAATAATTGATACAAAACTTGTAAGTGCTGCTGTTGAGGTGCATGTGTGTTTTTGACAGGGGCTGATGGGATGGCGTGATTAATCTGGAATATTTAATATCAATAAGAATATGATATTAACCAGGAATAAACACCTAGTTCTGGCATGAAACTCTATATGGCACAGGCCGGTCTAACTCATTTGGTAGCGATCACGTCATTAATAACAGTGTTTTCCGTTACCTGTCCTTTACAAATGTTTACAAAGAGTCTCTGTTATTGAAAGATCTCACCAGTAGAGGGCAGCTGCTGTCATTAGTGCATATACAGCATTACTGTAGAACACTTAATGGAAGGGCTTGTTTAAAATCGAGCACTTTTGGTTTTCAGCCAGAGAGTCCCGAATGTTCGGATGTTCATTTCAGTGCATCAAATCCAGCAGATTGAGAGTGAACTTCCGCTGCTGAATGAGGTTCCTGTCTTTAACAGATCATCTCCGCTCAGTTCCTGTCTGAAAAGAAAGTGGGTGTTTACGTGGAGGTGGAAATGTACGGCCTGCCGGTGGACACCAAACGGAAAGCGTTTAAGACCAAGACGTCCCAAAGCAACGCCGTCAATCCGGTGTGGGATGAAGAGCCAATGGTCTTCAAAAGAGTATGTCTGAATGCACTAAACCGTCAGGCTGATGTTTTCCACGAAACACTCTGATACTGATGATCTGCTTGTTTCAGGTGGTTCTTCCCACGCTCGCGTCGCTGAGGATAGCCGTGTACGAAGACAACGGAAAAGTTATCGGCCATCGCATCATCCCAGTATGTGCCATCCGACCTGGCAAGTATCTGTTTCTTTCCTCTTGATGTGAAACGGCATGAGGACAGATTGCGGCCCAGTGGCTGATGGGTAAAGAGCGTCATGAACGCGCGCGTCTCTCTGCTGCAGGATATCATTACATCAGTCTGAGGAATGACAAGAACCAAGCGGTGAATCTGTCGTCCGTGTTCGTCTACACTGAGGTCAAGGACTACGTCCCAGACACCTTTGCAGGTACAGGAGTCAGATTCTGACGTGTTGTTGCATCATTTTGCTTCTGTAGCGTTTCATTTTTTGAACTTTAAGTCTCATATCACGAGCTCTTCTGAAAGAGTTCAGCACATGTCCTGACTGTGTTTGTGGTGTCAGATGTGATCGAGGCTCTGTCCAATCCCATCCTGTATGTCAGTCTGATGGAGCAGAGAGCCAGTCAGCTGGCGGCTCTGACACAGGAGGAGGAGGAGGCCGACGGAGAGCAGGTGAGTGAGTTCAGGTGCGTTTAACGGCACAATTATTCCTGACAGTGACTGAATTCAGTGTACAAAGACTTTGTTTAGAAATATAAAGCCAATGTAAATGATGAGCTGTTTTACACTTCACAACTACATCAATAATGGCACAGAGAACCAACATCACTGGAATCACTTTCAGAACGATGAGTGATAAAATCATTGACAGCCAATCAGAATCCATCCTGCTTTAAACTGGACTTATTATGCAAAATTCACTTTTATATTGTTTTTGAACATATTTAAGTGTCTGCAGTGTGTGTTCACAACCACCCTAATGTGGTAAAAATCCAGCCACTGCATTTCTTATTTTCCCCATAAATCTGAAACAGTGTCTCATGAGCCATTCAGGAATGTGCTCCGGTGTGACGTCACATTGCACAGGCCCCGCCCATGACTGCTGATGGACTCCGCCCTATTAGCTTAGCTCCTCCCCTGAGTGCGCCGTACACAGTCCGCCATGTTTCTCCTCACCAGAGCGTTTAACAGCAGCATTCACGTTAGAAATGTGTTCTTATTAAAGCTGCTAAAGTTATTCAGTCAAGAGCAGTGAGTGATTTTCTGTTTTTCTTTTGTTGTTCGATTCATGTTAACAGCAGATACAGCAGTAGATACTGTATATTACACCAGAGGCGGGTAGAGTATCCAAAAACTGTACTCAAGTAAAAGTACAAGTACTTATAGAAATATTTACTCAAAGTAAAAGTGAAAGTAATAATCCTAATAGTTACTTGAGTAAGAGTAAAAAAGTATCCAATAAAAATCTTACTCAAGTAGCTCGTTACTAGTTACTTTTATTTTATATATATATATATATATACACACACACAATAGCATGTTATTATTTAATGTTTATTATTTAAAATAGATATTTAATTTATTATCATAATTAGATATCTTTGCAACAAACAAACATAGAAGAGACAAGCATTATTTCTAGCATCTGTAACCCGAATGTATCATTACTATATTAATAACGTATACAGCTAACGTTACATTTTAAAGAAGAGAGAAAACTCTTTACATGTGCTCGCGCTCATACCTGAACTTGACACAAACAATGATCAAATACACATTGACGGATCTTCTTCGGTCTGTTCTCCAAAATGTAATCAAATGTATATTTCAGCAAAATGTCAACGCAAAGCGTTCATTTTCAAGACGAACAGGTCGCTGGCGCCGCCATTGCGCAATAGTATATGTATAAATTAATGTATAAATTAAGATATATGCTAGGGGTGTAACGATACGCTCAGGTCACGATACGATACGTATCACGATATTTTGAACAAAATGAAACTGAAATTCAAACAAGATTTATAAAAAAAACATGAACAAATTTCAATAATTTTCCTTGTTGTACATACAAGATCACATTTCAATAAAATAAATAAAAATAAAATTTTAATAAAAACCTTCTGTATTCAAATTAACAGTTGAATAGGGCTGTCTGTCACTGAAAAAAATATGTTAAATTTAAAATGAACTTAGAATTATGAATAGGGGCCGTTCACATATCGCGTCTAAAAACACGTGGAAGGCGCGGCCGCACCGCTTCTCCTTCTTTCCAAAGCGCTTGCGCTCCCGTGGCGTCGGTCGTTGCTATGCAACCATGAACTGAGCTCTCCAAGAGGATCAGGATGTTTCTGCAAAGGATAAATGATTTCTAGCCCTTGCATTAGTTTTACTACGAGATATATTGATGGAGATAAGATATAAAAACCACCATGTACAGCTATGATCAGCTGTTCGGCTGAGCTTTTGATGTTTTGTTACGGAAAGGCCATAGCTGATCGGTTGATTCTTGTCACACGACCTGCGGTGCGCTTGCGGCATTCTGAGAAGTTGAGAATTGAATGTGCGTCGCGACCGCGTTGATCCCATTATGAGCGCGCCTGCCGCGCGGCTACATTTGAAAATAATAACTGACTTGCACGCGGAAAAGACGCAATATGTGAACGGCCCCACAGAACTTCTTGAAGCAAAGCATCGCAAGCGTCTTTTGCTTTTCTGTGAGCAGCTGTTGCTGTGCACTGCGGTGAAAGAAAGCCACGACTTTTCTCACGCGACCATGCAAGAGACTGACATGAGAAACGTTTAAACCTGCTTGCAAGATTCAATGTGAGCCCGAAACACTTACTGAACTAGAGAGCTGATTGAGATGCACCATCTACGATAAATCGTTACACCCCTAATACTTATAGTAATTTAAAAATGTGGTAGCATTGGATCTGGACAGGAAGGATAACTCTGGGAGTTGGAAGGGGTGTGTCGCGATTCTGCCTTCTCACATCGCGATACAGGTTCGTGGACCTGCGTATCGCGATTTCGGTTTCATATCGCATATCGTTACAGCCCTAATATATGCCCATAAAAACGGTAAAGAAATATACTTTTGTTATAGTGACGTAATAATCTGTTTGGTTGTAAAATGTCGGCTATTGGCTGTATCATGAAGTAAAATCAAATGAAATCGATAGGCCTACCTGTGGAATTGTTCACAGACAGCATACGCAGCTCAACTAATAAAGATCTTCATCGCTGGCAAACAATTGGATGCATTTGCAGATTTGCTTTTAATTGACTGTAGGTCCACTGCCACTTCATCCGCTCCGAGTGAGAAACCGCTTCAGACGATTCTGCGCGTGCAGGAACTGAACAAATCATTCAAACTGATTCGCGAATCAATTTAGACAGCTTTACCAACTTGTTTGATCAAGTCTTTGAACAGAATCGACTCAAAAGAGTGATTCATTTGTGAATGGGGCATCGTTCATGAAAAAAGGTACAGCGCGCATGGAATAAACTACGCATTTCTTAACATTTACAGTATTGAATTAAAATAAAGTAACGAGAGGAACGTTGCCCATTGTAGCGAAGTAAAAGTACAGATTTTTCATTACAAATGTACTCAAGTTAAAGTACCCACATTTTAATCTACTCTAAAAAGTACAAATTTTCCAAAAAACGACTCAAGTAAATGTAACGAAGTAAATGTACTTCGTTACTACCCACCTCTGTATTACACTGCTGTCACTTTAACACACAGATCTAATATACACATGCGATTTCTTTTCCTGCTGTTTACGTTCACAGACATAACCGACTGTTTATGTGAACTTTGTGTGTTTTTGACAGTTTACACGCAATAACACATGAAAGAGAACTTAGTTTAATACTCACGTGACGCGCAGTCTGACAGTCATCTTTCTGTGCGCGCGCTTCAGATGTGTGCGCTCAGAAAACCGTATATCAGAAGTTTAGACTGGTCAGTGGCGTAGCGGACGGGCACGTGCGGGGGGGAGGTCATGTATCAATAATTGCCAGAGATATTGTCAAAAGCATCAAATATTGGCAATATTAAGAGGATTTGGCATTTCCAATTAATGTAGGCCTGTTACATTCTTCTAGTCTATTAGAGAAGAGAAATAATGGAATAAATTAAGGCAGTTATATACCGTTATCAGCATATTATGTTGAAATTCGTCTCTGAGAGAATATGCTCCGTCACTTTTTACTTTCTCTCTGAATACTGACCGAGGTTAAGCTTTTACCGGCATAACTCTTGCGCAGTTTGCACGTTGCTTCTTGTGTGATATCCTTCGGCTCCCCTTCTTGGTTTAAAACGGAAAGATTTACAATATTACTTTCGGGGGGGCCACTGAAACTGTTATGGCTTTAAACACATGCAGATAATAATCTTTCATACCAATGAAGAACTGCAATGTCACGTGAGCGTGACCATAATAGAGATGATAATCAAAACCAACCAGATGTTTTAGTTTTTGGAAGAGTATCCGAGGCACAAGCTGTAGGCTCCGCCCTCTTCTGGAAAGCAGGGCGGGGAGCAGCGGCTCATTTGCATTTAAAGATACATGTACGAAAATGTTTTTCCTTCCACTCAAAAATGTAATGTATTTTGAGCTGAAACTTCACAGACACATTCTGGAGACACCAGACATCTTGTAAAAAGGGGCATAATAGGTCCCCTTTAAAGAACTTGATCATTTAAAGCGACAGACCACAAAAATTCAGCGCTTATAATAGACAGAACAATATTGTGCACTGATGTGGATGCTAATATAATTATCATTATAGTTATCTTTATAGTTATTGTTCTTGGTGTGAACGGGCCTTGGTAGTTGAAGCCCGAGCGCAGGGGTCTGATTTCTACGCCTGTTGGACCTTTTGTTGTATCTGGTTAAAGTCTTTGAGTTGGTTTGTGAATTGGGGAACTTGTTTCTCTAGTGTGTGTGTGTGTGTGTGTGTGAGAGATTCTGGTGTGTTGTTAAAGTGCAGTTCAGTTGCCAGGCGTGTCTGTGTCTCTATGACGACAGGCGTGTTCTCTGAGTCTGCACTTCTCTTAGTTCATGAATATTTTTCAGGGTTCACACTGAATTTACATGACTGTTCATGACTGATTCTGGGATAAGGTCTATTTAAACTAGATAAAACACAATAAAACTTGACATAATTAGAAAATGATCTTATAGGATGACTTTTCCATCTCTAGAAATAACAGGTTTTCCTCATACAGCAGTGAGAATCCTGGTTCTTCAATAGAAATGACAGGAGATGAGGGAACGGATTAAAATAAGAAAAAGAGTTTGAGGTTTTATCTTGATTTTGGTTTTGGTAGAGGATTTCTCTCTCTCTCTTAAGCAGTAAAGCCGAGTCAGCGTGAGTCACTAGCAACGGTGCAGTCAGGTGTGGAGGTTATACACCTGCAGAGAGTCGAACTGACAGGTGAACACTAGTCTGAGTGTCACTTTAGCCATGCTGAGGGTGGGTTACCATCGCTATGTTTACACGCTCTGGACAGCCGTGCAGGTATGATCGTTTTTGATCATTATATGTCATAGTGTCTCAGTTTACAAGACTAAGAACATCTCGGTGGTCTGTCAGTAACAGATGCGGCACGACACACACATTTGTTTGTAACATTTTTTTTGTTTTTAGTATTAGTAACAGTCCAGGATGTACATGGGAATTTTATTATTGTAGTTTCCAGTCCTAGAAAAAACAGACCATAAAAAAACATGGACATATTATAGTTTTTGTAGTTTCTGGTTCATTATGAGCTCTATAAAATGATTAGTCAATATTATACTCCAGTCGTCACGAGTGAAAACGACCCGTCCCGCGTCACGATTCACGTCAGCTGTGCTTCACCTGTAGATCTTTAGGTTTTATTGGTTTGCTTCTGATTGGTGCAGGTGAATGGAGGTGGAGATCTGGTGTCAGAGGTCACGCCTGACCCGAACCCGGCCGCGGCAGCAGAGAACGGGCTGAACCATGACAGAGTCTCGCCCAAACCCTCCGTGGTCAGTCAGCAGACTCCATCCTCAGGTGTGTGACCGCGTCCAGCAGCCGGCTGCCCGCCGGAGAATCAGCAGCTCATCGTCTCTCTGTGTGTTTCAGGGTCGGTCAAACCTGTCGTGAGGCCTGAGGACGTCGTGCAGAGCGTTTTAACAGGTACGGAGTTTGATCTGATCTCAGGTGAGACAGACGCTTGTGTTCAGTGGTCCAGATGATCAGATCACCAGAGACGGATGTCAGGGTTCCCGCGGGGTCTTAAAAAGTCTTAAAAAGTCTAAAATTCTGAACTTTAAATTTAAGGCCTTAAAAAGCCTTAAAAACGGCCAGATTTTCATCCGAGGTCTTAAATTTCATTTAGTCAGGGTTAATTTTTTTTACCCATTTCCAGAAACGCTACCTGCTGAAAGTTATTACAAAGTAGCGAGTCGTAGTTCTTTCTGGGGTATATTGGTGTTGGTATACGCGGTGATGAAACTACAAATCCCGTGATAAATGCAATACCCGCGAAATACGTCTGCGTCGCCTCAGAGTTACTTTCAATGAGACATGGCTAATCACAGCGATTTCTGCTGTTGGTTACAAGCGGTACCCAGCTCCATGTACGAGTCTTACTGCAAACTTTGCAAAAAACAAAACAAAAAAAATAAACAATTAGGGACTCTGGGTGTGAAGGCGCTGGAGTCACACGCCAGAGCGGAGAAACACAAGCTAGCCACAAAATGCCTTCAGTGGACTGGGCCAATTAGCCTCACCACTGCCGCCGTCCTCCTCAATGCTGGTCCCTCCGGTCTCCAGCGCAATATCATCGCAGCTCCGTCGAACAACCTTCGGGGTACTTTTGGATCGACTGACACATCGAAAGCCGAGGTGCTTTGGACACTACACACGGTGACTAAACGCCACTCATTTAATAGCAACAGTGACATTAGCGATCTCTTCCAAGTGATGTTCCCTCATTCAGTAATCATGAAGACGTACTGCGGGCCCAACAAGATCACTTATGTGACGAGATTAGGATTGGGGGAGTTTATAAAGAGGATTGATTCGTACTCTTACTGGGCCGTATGTCGTAATGTTCAATGAAATGAATATGCTGTTTTCTAATGTAAATAAATATGAGATGAAATCTATTCTATTTGAGGGCAAGTTTGTTTTAGCCTATTTTCATTTTGGGCCTAAGGTTTTGGGCATTTGGCACGTTGTTGTGTGTGGAAGGTTACTAATGTGATTGCTTTATCTGTAAATGAAATTAATGACTGAATTAATTGAAATAAAATGATTTTTTCAGAATTTTCTTTGATTTGAATATTTTTTGGTAATGCGTCGTGTAGGTCTTAAATTTCAATCTTTATGGTCTTAAAATGTCTTAAAAAGGTCTTAAATTTGACTTACTGAAACCTGCATGAACCCTGGATGTTAATCCAGGTGGAAACGGTGATTAGAGCTCCCCATAAAACATGAAAACCCAATGTGTGTGTGTGTGTGTGTGTGTGTGTGTGTGTGTGTGTGTGTGTGTGTGTGTGACAGAGGTGGAGGCTCAGACTGTAGATGAACTGAAACAGCTGAAGGGTTATTCGAGGGAGCAGAAGAGGCAGTACAAAGAATTAAAGGATCTCATGAAGAAACACAACAAGAAAACAAACGACTTGATCAACGAACACGCGGCCAAACAGAAGCAGCTGCACAGCGAGTTCCTGCGCCGCAGGTCGGCCCTGCAGAAGAGGTGAGTTTCCCTGCGATCGGCCCGTGTTGGCGCCGGCTCTGTGCCGTCTGAACGCTCGTGTCCCCGCAGGAGCGTCTGTGATCAGGATGCGGATCTGCTGGCGCTGGAGCAGGAGAGGGCGCAGAAACTGAGTGAACTGAAGGAGCAGCAGCAGCAGCAGCTCCTCACGCTGCGACAGGAGCAGTTCTACAGCGAGAAGTACCTCAAACGGGAACACGTCCGACTGGTAACTACCGTCCGCCGGAAACACAGATGATTACAGGATACTCAATAAAGGGGTTGACGTGTGCACACGAACCTGTACAGATCACGTACACTCTGTTATTTGGCTGCTTTACCAGTATTTTGTCGCGATTCACTTGTACCCTCAGCACAAAATGAATTTTTATTAAATTGTCATTTGTGAATCTTTAACTGCATGTTTTTCTTAACCACATTATAATGGTTTGGGCTTTATCTAGTTAGTTTAGGTTCGTATGAACACGGTCACAAACGCTCATGTTGGGTTTGTGTTCATCTGCAGCTGGTCGAGAAGCTGACGGCCGTGGCGGAGGAGTGTCAGAGTAACCAGCTGAAGAAACTCAAAGATCTGTGCGAGAAGTAAGTCACCATCACTGCGCTTCACTGGAGACATTAAAGCGGTCATTCAGAAGAACACAGAAGATATTCTGAGAAGATCAAAATCTGAGTGCGATGTCGAATGTTCCTCAAAATATAAGATTCTGATTTCATTTTCTTCAGAGAAAACAAAGACTTGAAGAAAAGGATGGACAAGAGACGACAGGAGAAGTTTCATGAAGCCAGAACGCTGGAGAAAACTCTGACCGACGAGTGAGTGACTTTAACCCATCAGTCTTTCTGTGGATCTTGTGAGGTTAGACGCGTCCACAGCTCCATGACTGCAGTTAGTGTTTGTTGAATGTTGTTGATCCAGAAACACCATCATCTTCACACTGACATGTAAAATCATCCTGTTTCTTTAGGAGAAAGATGGAGATGAACAGATCTCACGTGAATGAGGTGGTGCAGTCCATCAGACGGGTGAGTGATGCTGGTTATCAGGGACTAGTTAACGGCTGGTAAATGCAGTGATCGCACCGTCTGCAGACACAAAGCCTCTTTATCCTTTGACAATCAGAAGTAGCCGTGTATTATATATATGATATGTAAGCGGCACATTTTGAAGTGGACTTTTCCATGTCTGCAGTGCTCAGAATAAATAACACGATCAACTCGTGCACAGAAGAGAAAAACATGCTAAACACAATTAATAAGATGCATATAATTATCATCAGAGTTCGAACAGCAAAATAAACATCCTTTCAGCAACAGAGAGCAATGTTTGAAATGAAGGAGAAGACATGGTTTGTACCAAACACAGTGTATTTTATGCTGTGAATTATTGATTGCCACGATGAAGATATTTTACTTCATTACAGTGACTCTTTCTGCAGTTACATAGTGACACCTGACGGTGGCGACAAATAACAAATTACAGTTTCTAGGACACATTTCTCAAAACTCACCCAGTTCTCCTGACCATCACAGCAGTGAATTTCACATCCCAAAACTCCCAAAACACTTCATTCACGTCTCAAATCAAGTCATTCTTCTGTAACACAGTCACACATGACACAATGAGCTATTATATGTTGTTCATACAGTGTGTCTTTATAACACAAGAATCACACTCTCTACTGTTCAGAATTCACTGCAGTTTGTCACATGATCCATGTTTCATTACAGATGGTAATGAAACTGATTTGATAGTATTTAATTTTTAAGATTCAGATTATATTTCAATATAGTATTGCTGCAGAACTGTAGCAAATCACTGTCATCTTCAGTTTGTATTATGTTAGATTTGAACAGTTCTGAAAAGGGAATGTAAACATGCAAACAGAGTTTTGCTGGAGTTTGTGTTTGAGTGTGAAATGAATCCATGTAATCTGATAGTTATTATTTACTGCCGCAGCAGTGATAAATGATGCTCAGACTGATGCTCGGAAACGGGTTCTAGTCATTTACAGTCATGAATTCATTCATTCACTCCATTTGATGAAAAACAGATTCATTCAGGAATGAAATGAGTAACGTCACGTGTCTTAATGAGTATTTCAGTGGACAAAGTGGAGATTGTGTGTAAACTGTCAGTCACTCAGTGTGAGTTTTTAGTTTATTGAGGTTTTGTATTTAATCAGTCACCACTGACAGTCGTGCTGCTGTTCTGAATATCAGTCATGTGATCACCTGTGGCCCAATCACAGCCATGATGATTTTCAAAACGACTGTGATCCTGCTTAATATTTTATTTTTAGGGATATTTTTGCTGATTTTGTATGATAAATAATGTTGAAAAGCAGTTGAGAAGCGCTGATCTAGATCTCTGGGAGAAACACATGGATCAGCTTCTGTGTTGGTCCTGCATCAAGATTTCTACCAACCAATCAGATTCATGGCTTCATGAAAGGGGTTGGGTTATAGATGGTGTTAGTTAGGGTCAGTTAATGGTTATTTGAGGGTTAGTTCTGTGTTCCAGGAACATCTTATGTGGCAGTATTATTCATGTGCAGATTGAGCGTTTACATGTGTGTGTTTTACAGCTGGAAGACGCTCAGGCCAAACGTCTGGAGAGAATGCTGGAGAAACATAAAGATATTCGACAGCAAATCCTGGATGACAAACCGAAGGTACGACCCGTTTTACGGTCTTGACCTTTACCGGTTCATTGACATGTTTGATCACACGGGAAGTTTAAAGCACTGCAGAAACACACGTTGAGCTGCAGTGTTTGTGTCTCCTCACTGTCACTGTTATTTTAGGAGGACGGATCACAGGAACTGGAAGGTAAGAGCTGCCGTATCCCAGCATTCAGTTCTTCACTAACATTCATCTGACATTCAGGGTATCGGGTGTGTTTCTGAGCCGCTGAAATTAACACAGAAACTCTGGATCATACCGGCTTCATCCCACCGTCCGCCAATAACCAGATTCAC
Source organism: Megalobrama amblycephala (assembly GCF_018812025.1). NCBI lineage: Eukaryota > Metazoa > Chordata > Actinopteri > Cypriniformes > Xenocyprididae > Megalobrama > Megalobrama amblycephala. The sequence continues at coordinate 39,133,591 of NC_063054.1, read as the reverse complement.
TGGTGTGTGTGTGTGTGTGTGTGGGTGTGGGTGTGTGTGTGTGTGTGTGTGTGTGTGTGAGTGTGTGTGTGAGTGTGTGTGTGTGTGTGGGTGTGAGTGTGGGTGTGAGTGTGGGTGTGAGTGTGTGTGTGTGTGTGTGTGAGTGTGTGTGTGTGAGTGTGTGTGTGTGTGTGTGTGTGTGTGTGTGGGTGTGTGT